>NW_018403543.1:604732-845448 GCF_002113885.1 Mizuhopecten yessoensis | reverse complement strand
AGGTGACTGAGTTTTGATGGACTGTGTTACAGGTGACTGAGTTTTGATGGACTGTGTTAAAGGTGACTGAGTTTTGATGGACTGTGTTACAGGTGACTGAGTTTTGATGGACTGTGTTACAGGTGACTGGGTTTTGATTGACTGTGTTACAGGTGACTGAATTTTGATGGACTCTATTACAGGTGACTGTGTGAAAATGGACTATTTTACAGGTGACTGAGTTTTGATGGACTGTGTTACAGGTGACTGTGTTTTGATGGACTATTGACTTTGTTACAGGTGACTGAGTTTTGATGGACTATGTTATGGGTGACTAGGTTTTGATTGACTGTGTAACAGGTGACTGAGTTTTGATGGACTGTGTTACAGGTCACTGAGTTTTAATGGACTGTGTTTCAGGTGACTGAGTTTTGATGGACTGTTACAGGTGACTGAGTTTTGATGGACTGTGTTACAGGTGACTGAGTTTTGATGGACTATGTTATGGGTGACTAGGTTTTGATGGACTGTGTTAAAGGTGACTGAGTTTTGATGGACTGTGTTACAGGGGCCTGAGTTTTGATTGACTTTGTTACAGGTGACTGAATTTTGATGGACTGTGTAACAGGTGACTGAGTTTTGATGGACTGTGTTACAGGTGCCTGAGTTTTGATTGACTTTGTTACAGGTGACTGCATTTTGACGGACTGTGTTACAAGTGCCTGGGTATTGATGGACTGTGCAACAGGTGACTGAGTTTTGATGGACTGTGTTACAGGTGACTGAGTTTTGATCGACTGTATTGCAGGTGACTGAGTTTTGATTGACTTTGTCACAGGTGACTGAGTTTAAATGGACTGTGTTACAGGTGACTGAGTTTTGATGGACTTTGTTTCAGGTGACTGAGTCTTAATGGACTGTGTTACAGGTGACTGAGTTTTGATGGACTTTGTTACAGGTGACTGAGTTTTAATGGACTGTGTTACATGTGACTGAGTTTTGATTGACTTCGTACAGGTGACTGAGTTTTGATGGACTTTGTTACAGGTGACTGAGTTTTAATGGACTGTGTTACATGTGACTTGGTTTTGATGGACTTTGTTACATGTGACTGAGTTTTGATTGACTTCGTTACAGGTGACTGAGTTTTGATGGACTGTGTAACAGGTGACTGAGATTTGATCGACTTTGTTACAGGTGACTGAGTTTTGATGGACTGTGTTACAGGTGATTGAGTTTTGATGGACTGTGTTACAGTTGACTGAGTTTTGATGGACTGTAACAGGTGACTCCATTTTGATGGACTGTGTTACATGTGACTTGGTTTTGATGGACTTTGTTACAGGTGATTGAGATTTGATGGACTATGTCATGGGTGACTGGGATTTGATGGACTGTGTTACAGGTGACTGAGTTTTGATGGACTGTGTTACAGGTGACTGAGTTTGATGGACTGTGTTACAGGTGCCTGAGTTTTGATGGACTGTGTTACAGGTGACTGAGTTTTGATGGACTTTGTTACAGGTGCCTGAGTTTTGATGGACTTTGTTACAGGTGACTGGGTTTTGAAAGAGTTTACATTGACTTTGTTACAGGTGACTGGGTTTTGATGGACTTTATTACGGGTGACAGACTGAGTTGCACACAACTGATTTGTAATGGACTGTGTTACAGGTGAATGGCCATGATATGACGGTGGTGACACACAGGAAGGCGGTGGAGTACATACAGAGGAAGCCCCAACTTAACATGCTGGTATATAGGAAGGGTGTGCCTAACCTCGGCCATCAAGAGCAACACCAGCAAACTCAGTTCCAGAGCTTCACCCAGCAACAGGACTATCCCATCGCCTACCAATAACTGACTAACTACGGACACATACCACTAACCAGCTTCACCAACTTATCATTGCTAGCTCTCCAACTTGGATATCAACACATACAACTGACAGGCTTGGTGTCAACACATTAAACCAGTGACGGTCTCAGAATCACCACATCCAACTGACAGGCTTGGTGTCAACACATTAAACCAGTGACGGTCTCAGAATCAACACAAACAACTGACAGGCTTGGTGTCAACACATTAAGCCAGTGACGATCTCAGAATCAACACATACAACGGACAGGCTTGGTGTCAACACATTAAACCAGTGACAATCTCAGAATCAACACATACAACGGACAGGCTTGGTGTCAACACATTAAACCAGTGACGATCTCAGAATCAACACATACAACGGACAGGCTTGGTGTCAACAAATTAAACCAGTGACGGGCTCAGAATCAACACATACAACTGACAGGCTTGGTGTCAAACCATTAAACCAGTGACTGTCTCAGAATCAACAATCAACACATACAACTGACAGGCTTGGTGTCAAACCATTAAACCAGTGACTGTCTCAGAATCAACAATCAACACATACAACTGACAGGCTTGGTGTCAAACCATTAAACCAGTGACTGTCTCAGAATCAACAATCAACACATACAACTGACAGGCTTGGTGTCAAACCATTAAACCAGTGACGGTCTCAGAATCAACACTTACTAGTACCAGGCTGAATATCAACACATTATACCTGTGACGGTCTCAGAATCAACACTTACCAGTACCAGGCTGGATATCAACACATTATACCAGTGATGGTCTCAGAATCAACACTTACTAGTACCAGGCTGGATATCAACCCGTTATACCAGTGACGGTCTCAGTATCAACACTTACTAGTACCAGGCTGGATATCAACACATTATACCAGTGATGGTCTCAGAATCAACACTTACTAGTACCAGGCTGGATATCAACACGTTATACCAGTGACGGTCTCAGTATCAACACTTACTAGTACCAGGCTGGATATCAACACATTATACCAGTGACGGTCTCAGAATCAACACTTACTAGTACCAGGCTGGATATCAACACATTATACCTGTGACGGTCTCAGAATCAACACTTACTAGTTCCAGGCTAGATATCAACACATTATACCTGTGACGGTGTAAGCACCAACACTTACCAGTAACAGGCTCATTATCAACATATACCAGAAATAGACTCAGCATCAACACTAACCATTGACAAGCCGATATCAACATATTCTAGTGACAGGTTCAGTATCTGCACTGACCAAGGTGACCACAAACTAATACATATTGTACAATGCCTAGAGCCAAAGAATTATGAAACACAAGTTACCAAGAGACACCGGCCTCCTCCTGACTTCCCCTGATGACTCCCTACCTCCGCTATCAATCACCAATACTGATGACTGTCATTACACGTATCGCCACTGATACTACCAGTTACAACATTCCAACGATGAACTAAATGTATGATGTATATGAGCTGCCACCCACCGTTAGTCTATATTTTTGTACATCACTTACCTTAGGTATAAAGATCTTCCAGACTGAACTGCCCACTGTCGCCCCATCAGATCTTTACAGGAATACTGTCACCTCACTCCATAAGCTTCTTTTTAAATCGTGATTGCCATCAACTACAATTAATCACATAAAAAGTACAATCATTAACCGCCTCTACACCAAACTTATATAAATATAAATCAATTATGTAAATCTTTTTACACACCAGTAACCACCATCTTACATCTTCCATTTACACTAGCCATTAATTTCTAATCAAACACTTCATACTTGATATGTACCAACTTACAACAGCTGCATAATTATAAATCATATTAACTTCCATACAATAATTATCTACATGCTGCAAAAGTGGATTCTTTTTTTTGCGTTGTGGGAAATGTTCACAGTTTTTCGCATAAAGTAAATTAGCACAAAAATGTTCACGAGCAATTATATATTTTTGGGATGTATAGATCTCTGAACTATTGGCAACACGAAAATGTCCACACTCCGATCCGTACAAAGAAGAGTCACCCAGGAAAATTTCCACTTTTACAGTTCATCGTATTTGAATATGACATTGGCATCCATAAAACCTGTACATACTTAACTATCACATTGATCTCCAAACTACTTAAACATATTTGGTTAGAACCTAGACCTCTAACCAACATTAACCACGAAATTTGTCTTTCATTACTTTGAAAATTTCCTAACAAGGTAACTCAGAATGAGGTTCTTTTTTTTGTGACCGATAAATGTTATATTAACGAATATTTACATAGGAACTGAATATTTATGAATAGCTGCATGTTGTAATTATACTTTTAATCATTGTCAATCAACTACAGATACATTAATTGGAAGTACATGTAATGGAATTTATTGATTTTACACATACTTAGGTAACATTCAGCTAGCAAGATGTATGGAAATATACTCTTCCTTATTGACTGAAATTCAACTCATTAGCTGTATATAATTAATGTTAATAGATTACCTTCACAACAAAGGAAAACCCAGCTTTCATTGCTTAAAACAATATATATATATATGTACATGTATAAATTTGTCGTTAAATTTTTAAAGTTTTACACAACATGTAGTTGACATTGCTATTGAATAGCGGTCTACTTTCCTTTTGAAATTTAACTCCGTACATACTAATAGAATAAGACATTGTATTCTCACTATGTTTCAGTGTAGGATATTTGATTTGTTGTTTATTATAACACATTAGTGTGAATAATTAACCCTTTCACCACTGTAGACCCTGTTGAACTCATCCAGATCAATGCATGGGAGAGTCAACTAAAGTTGCATAGGGGTGAAAGGGTTAGAGAGATATCTATTTTAATACTTTTATCATATGTAAGTTGTTCAATGGTGTTGGTTGAAATGTTTGATGAACAACGAAATTGTACTGTTATGACTGAAACATTGAACACAATCATGATACTCCTAATCGTAATATTTATTTTGAAATAGACGTTTGACAGTAGAATATTTTAGTCGCCAAATTCTGCTCAAAAGGGGGCAAAATGAAAGGGCGATGGAAGTAAAAATGTTCCATAGTTGGGAAGTGTGTTACATCACACTTTGTACTGGTGGATTCCTGTTGTATCTCCCCATTGCTGTAAGGGTACGTAAGGTAGTGGAAATTATTTTCATTATCTGGATTTTAGATCTCCATATTTATGTTTGGTTTCCACCCTCATAAATTATGGTGGTAAAATAAGTGGTGTTGAAATTTAATATGATGACAATTAAAATTTGATATGATGACAAAGAATTTACTAATTTTACTAATGTCATGTGGAGACGAAAGGGTGGTCAGGTACCAGGTACATTTGTATTTCTACCTATTGTTATCGTGAACTGGTTGATTCTATATTTTGTACATTTTAGAAGCGGAGATACAGTATACCGTTTGTAATGTGAATTAGATTTTTACTTATAAAATGAGTCATATGTTATACCTTAATGTGCTTTCTTTCTGAAAGTATTCTCTGACTTTATTCACTAGGCATAATTTACATATATTTTATAGGTTTAGTGAATTCTTTGTATCTCGGCTTGAAAAATACATGAAAGAGAAGTTTGCTTTGTAAGAGCATGATCAAAGATGAACTGAACAATGTTTCATCTAATGAACCAGGTTAGAAAAATTACTAGCAATCAAAATTAATCAGAATGTTTCCAACATAACAAGTTGATTCCATATGATAGCGACAAGGGAAGCTCGAAACATGGAATTGACATATGGTTAATGACATAGAAATGTTTATCATTCTCAAAAGTATAATTTGAAGAGTGAATATAGAATGAAGTGTTAAAAGAAAATTTTGTAGTTTATTTAATTTGAAAAACATTACATTTCCAACTTTGTCATGCATGTTAGTATCATGATACGAAAGTTCTTAACTACCACACACATTTTTACTTTGTATGTCTCCAGTTTTATGGCACTGCATAATGTTATATACTATGACCACCTCATCACACTTATGACACACCTTGTGTTTGTCCTTATGCAAATCATGTGCTACATATCTGTTAAGCTACATACATATCACAGGTATGTTTTTTGCTCACCAAGGCCAGGTAGAGCTTGTGGGATGGCGCAACATTTGTCATCCGTCTGTGTCATCAACTCTCACTTAAAAAGCCTACTTTTCTTAAATTGCTTCACACGTTGTCACCAAATTTGAAAGCGATGATTGGAGCAAGACCATTATTTCCTAAATAAATAAAATTGATGCCACAACTTGGAGCAGACGGGTTGGGCCCAACAGGCGAAATTAGGGGCTTTTGATTAAAAAGTCTATCCCTCCAAAAGATTACATGAATTGTTACAATTTTGGTTTGAGACAACGCTAAGGTTATAATTTCTTAAATAAATTCAAATATTACTATGTGTGCTTGCTAAACATGAAAAGACAAATAACCTCATGCTACCATGATTGCCTCATGGGTCCTACCAGCCCCAGATATTTGACTAACTGTTTGGTCAATAACCTGGAAACAATGGAGATCTCTACCCTATACATGTATTCACAAATATTGGGGTCTTATTCACATTTACTATGAAACATCTTAGGTTTTTTTGACATGGGAATAAATATTCACATATGAAAAGGAAGAGTGTTAGCCCAAAACAGGGTAATTTGCACGTTTAAGTCTTCAATACTTAATTGATCATATTTCAGCCAAACTCATATAAGGCATACTTAGGACCAGGAATTCAAATTTTGTATAAATGAGGGTATGTTAAAATTGTCCACCTTAATGCCGTGAGGCTGAGACAAGATTGGGAAATGTTTGAAATATTATCTCGAATGAGTATATTTTACAGGATCTCTAGGCCTCAAGTTTTTAAAATTCTTATCATGATCTTTAAGTGTTATAGAGTATTGTTGAAATTCAAATTAATGAACATTAATTTGCCTTCACCTCTATCTACAGTGGTCTGGTCCTATCAATGTTGAAAGGCTGGTTATACCATTACTACATCCACAGTTCTCACTTTCTTTCCTGTAACTAATGCCTTGCCTAGCAACCGGTTTTACATCAATTAGTTAACACCTTTCTTTATCAGTTTTAAAGCTTAATAAAGGTTTCGTAACCAATGGGTTAGAGAAAGTTCAGATGCTCTAGAGTCAAAAAAGTATCTCTTATTTTTGTCTTTCATGATAATGGAGTGTGAAACAACATGATATTTTTAGATATTCAATTTGTTGATATCCTTTTTGTGTCACGTTCCCTTTGTGTGCTCCCACTTGATATGTAGACTGTGTGTTCCTCCTGTCAACCTTCACCAGCTGATGAATGCCTTTGATAGCTTGGTTATAACAACTTACTGGGTTAAGGAACGTCGTAATTTAGGATAATATTTACGATAGACCACATCTATTTACGTCCATGTTTGTTTAGTCAACATCAAACGATGTGAGTTGTGACATGATTACAGAGAAGTGCTATAATGACTTGCTACACAAATCTTATTTTTATCGTATACCCGCTAGATTTCATTCTATTCTGTCTATTTTTTGAAAAATATATCAAATATTTAATGTGAACTTTTTGTATGTATTTGTATGCATAGTATGCCGATATTTTGCCTTTTTCACCTTCATTGTTATACTGATGTGTATTGGTGTTTTGCTTTCATGCCTGGTACCAGGTGGGGGTACAAGGACAATTCCAAAAAACTGTTAATTAGGAATAGTATAAAAGTTCCCTCATTTATGAGAAATATTTGAAGCCTTTGGAGGCTAACCTCAAGCTGAGTAGTTTATCTGGTGCAGTAATAGACAAATCATCAAGTGCTGCTGTAAGTTGACAAAATCAAATCAACTCGTTTAATTACCTGTACTTGATACAAGTGACAGAATAAGGAAGCATAATTGTTAACAGATTTTTGAGATATTTTGTAATATATGTAATATTTGTTTAGATTTATCATTGTTATAATTATATAATGTTTTTTCATTTTTCTACTTTTGAGTTAAAATCATAAGAACGTCAAAATGAGATAACATAATATTCTTAGCAAGACAGATAAATTGATGAGCAAGGGGTAAGAAATTAGACTCAAGGTCACAGGTCCCCATTCTTTCTTAACCGATGATATACTTTACTATTTGTTCCAGTGAATCACCATTCCAAACCAGCAGAACCATAAGAAATTTCGTCTGAATATTTACCTCGGTATATGACAGTGTGTCGTCTGAAGGTCGTTTAAGGTAGAAAGATGGTAATAAACACCATGTTGTCCTTTTCCACCCAGGATCTTGGTTCAGACTGAAGATGACAGGTTGTTCCTCCCAGTCTATGGACTGTAGGAGACACTGCTCCGACACTGCTCCTCCCAAAGTCCTTATATAGACTGTAAGAGACATGTTGTTCCTTTAAGGGTTCCAGTCTAGGCTAGGAAACACTGCTCCTTCCAAGGTCCTTATATAGACTGCAAGAGACACGTTGTTCCTTTAAGGGTTCCAGACTAGGCTAGGAAACACTGCTCCTCCCAAGGTCCTTATATAGCCTGTAAGAGGCATGTTGTTCCTTTAAGGGTTCCAGTCTAGGCTAGGAACACTGCTCCTCCCATGGTCCTTATATAGACTGTAAGAGACATGTTGTTCATTTAAGGGTTCCAGTCTAGGCTAGGAAACACTGCTCCTCCCAAGGTCCTTATATAGACTGTAAGAGACATATTGTTCCTTTAAGGGTTCCAATCTAGGCTAGGAAACACTGCTCCTCCCAAGGTCCTTATATAGACTGTAAGAGACAGGTTGTTCCTTTAAGGGTTCCAGTCTAGGCTAGGAAACACTGCTCCTTCCAAGGTCCTTATATAGACTGTAAGAGACATGTTGTTCCTTTAAGGGTTCTACTCAAGACTAGGAGACGATGGTTATTCCAGGGTCCTAGTTTAGTCTTTATAGCACACACACACTGCCCCTTCCGGAATCCTAGTCTATAGATTGTAGAAGATATAAAACAAACATCTTGCAAGGGTAATTTCACCATACATTTTTGGCAATATTTAACAATTTCAAAAAGGTATACAGCATTCTTTCTGTTGATACATGTACTGCCATTGACAAAAGTGCTGAGGATGGTTACTGGAAAAGTTGAAATATCATTTCGCACTAAGTATGGGCCAAGAACTCATGTAACCATTGCTAAAAATACCAAATCTGTGTGAAAACCTCTCGGATGATCATGTTTACACAGAAAGTTGTGTTATTTGCACATAACAATTGTTATGCAAACAGAACGATGTTACGAAAACATTATTATTAAGAAAACAGATTAGTGCTATAAAACCAATGGTGTTATGAAAACTGATTGGTGTTATACACACAAAATCGTGTTATATGCTCAGAAAGATGTAAGCTGTGTTATGCTGTGTTTTATACCCCAATGGTTTAACACAGTAGTGTGTTATTTACACGGAATGGTTGTGCTATGTACGTACCTACAATAAATGATATGTAAACAATACAGGAAGGTGTTATATACCTATGAATACCAGGTTGTGGTATGTATATATAATACTAGTTTTGTATAGCAGAGGGGACTGAGACAACATTTACTGCGATGTATCAGCAGTTTTAATGCAAGGTGAACATATTTTCTGTCCACTAGGTGATCCGTCGCCAGATATAATGGTAGAAGGTACACACAAATATGCTATATGTTACGACTAGAAAGAAAACTGTTATTCACATACAGGATTTTTATATACACAGAAAGAAGCTTTTTTTTTTTGTAACACAGGGTTGTATTATTTCCACATGAGGTTGTGTTATATTCACGCAAAGTTGTGTTATTTTTCACACAAGATTGTGTTATGGACAAATGATAATTGCATTAGTTGGTGTTAGTCATTAAATAAATGTATACCTTGGCTTTTTACGAATCTACTGTGATAGATTATCACAAATCTTAATGTCACCCTGGTAAGATACTAGCCACTTCCTACTTTCCTACTGTCTTGGCTAGGGAGTATTCCTGTTTAGCTCCTATCATGTCTAAATTTTTAGGTGGTTCAGCATAATTTGAAAGAAGACATGCATAACAATTTGCGTATATTTTGTGATGTTTTTTGTTCATTCCTTTGAAAGATATATAGAACAATCTATATTGGTACAGGAAAAAGTGTCGTTGATAAAAGGAAAAACAAAGACATGTTACTCTTGATTAACATGATCAGATATTTTACCAATGTTTGGCATAGAAAAGTAGATTTAGATATTCAGATTTTGTGTAACAAATTTTTACGATAATTTTAGTGCAATATTTTGCTTACTTTGTATATTGCTGTTGCTTTTCTTACGTGTATAATAGGATGTAGCGTTACTGGATCGGAGTAATCCACCTAATAGATACACGAACACTACTCAGTGATTGGACAGATTGGTCTAAACTGTGGATTGGATTGACCCGGAGAATTTCTTCTGTCTTCACTTTTCCTCCTTATTACTACCAATCCAAAATTACCAGGGTTCTGTTGTGTATGTGCATGTGTGTTCGTTATTATGTCTTTGTTTGCAATTGAAATAAATAAATTGTATTGGTACCCACATATCCACCGATTGTACAAAAGGTGAGAGGGAAAAGTATCTTTACCAAGTGTCTAACCTTCAGAAAACTAAGAATACATTATTTTGATTTGTGTCCACGCATTCACTTTAACATTCTAACATTCACCATTCATTTTCGTGCTAAATGAAAGAACTTTACCAAACATGAACATTTTTTGCATCAAAAGTAATACATTTTTGTACCCGCACCAAAAATATTTGTTTGGTGAAAGGGCTATACGATATATCTTTTATTCCCACCTGCTTGTATTAAGATGCAAGATTCCAAGGTTGGTTGTTGGATAAATTCATATACTTCTTATTTCGTGTCCTGTGTAAGTTCACAGTTTTAGATGTCTTTTTGTTCTATTAGTTAATTTTGCCTTGTTAGAGTGACCTGCTTTTTGTAGTTTTTGTTATTTGAAGAAATTAGTTTGACACAAAAGACGAAAAAAATAAAATAATTTACTATACCCCATACTGTGTATGACCTAAATAGTACAGCTTTGGTGTTTCAGTAAAAAAAAAAAGGTATGTTTTGTCATGATGGAAAAGTTTTCTAATCTCCAGTAAAACCCTTCTGCATTAGAACTTTGTGATAGACTCCTGGCTTTCACATTCATTACATCAAATACAAAATCTGTACAACAGGGTTTTTTGGTGTGTTTTTTGCACATCTGATAAAAGAACATATAAATTGACAATTTATTGACACCTTAACATACTTGAAAATATTGTGATTTAATCTGGGTTAAATTATTTCCCATTTGATTTATGAATGTATATTCTTACTGTGAGTACACTACTGTGATTTGGTGCAAATATATTAATGTAAGCAGGCTTCACTGTGATAGCACTCAGTTAAGTTCATATTGGACAGTTAAAGTGCTTAATTCTGGTCATATTACACCTAGCGCTACTATACTCTTACCTACTTATCAGGGTATTTAAACTTCTGGCATCTGATATCAGGAAAAAGTCATTCACAAACTTCGGAATGAGGACTTGAGAATTTCTGCTGGAATCCAAGATGAAGTCATCCGGATACGAAAATCTCACTTTTTACATAAAGGACATTGTGATTGTTTGATACTTGAGGGTTTCATTCACACTATTTTATTGTATTTATTTTTTAAACAAGATGGAATATATGATTACACATGCACTTTTAATGCTGATTTGCACTCTTCTCCGGAAATGCTGAAGTTTTATAATAAAGAGAAGTATGTGGGAAAAAAAATTACTTAAGAATATTGCAGTTGAAGCAGAAATTTCGAAGTACACCTAGTTTACCAGTTTTGTTTGAATGATTTTCGGTAATTTTGGTACCATTCGTGTAATTTTCATGGGCCTTGCCTGCTTATACATATTTATACAAGAGAGAGGAGTGGTACCTGTCCATTACTCTGCCCCATCTCCTCTACACAGAGCTATACACCACATTGTGTTATTGATATTTATGTATTGTGTACTCCGGCCCAGCACGTAATGCATATATGTTAAATGTTAATGTTTCGTCCTTTTTTTGCGGTCAGTCTACTACTTTAAAGTTGTTTTGCTGAATAAATTTAGATTTTATTTGGAGTCACCTTTTATCCTTTATTTTTTATGCATTGATTTTGTTGTTGTATAAAACTCACCTGTGTCAAAGTTCTTGAGCGAGCTGTCAGTATTCCAATCCGTCTGGCCTCCTGTTATCTGTTGAACATAAATATTTCTTAATTATTCTTGATACTTGTCCGGACAAATCACTTAAAAGACAGAATAAAAAACAAATTAAGATATCAACACGCATAGATAAATGATTACTTGAAATGCGAAGCAAGGAGGAAACCTTTTTTCAAAATTAATTTTCTCATTGCAGGAGGCCAAACCAATTTAATATATTACTACACCGTTTGGCCATTTCATCAATTTTGGAATCATCAGTGTACTTAAGGTCAAAATAATGAGAAACAAAGACTAAGGTGTTCCAAAACACGTAAAAATACAGTAAAACGAAAGGGTGTCTACAAAACCGTGGCTACACAAGTTCAGGCTACAGCAGACAAATAGGTATTCAAAAGCCGAGGCCAGGCTTTTAATGGAACAAAAACTCAACAATACTGAGGCGAAGTTATTGCTGCAGAAAGATGGACGTTTTCTGCACTGTATTTGGTACCCGTCAAACACTGGTCACCACAACTATCAAACAGTTAACAAGCATTTATCATGACATTCACTGAAATACCATCTTTGGAAACTATGTCACGTTGACAGCTAGCAGAAAACTGAAGCTTCCATGAACAAGACTCTGAATTAGCTATTCAGCTGTGACAACTCCAGTAGATTATTATTGAAACAAAGTTAACTAAAATGAATTAAAGTTGCCGTAGCTAAAGAGTCTGATTGTTAGATTACTCAGACCTCCGCTCTGTGTGTGATATCAAGATTTGGATGCTAGCGTATTAGATTTCTCCTTTTTTATTATTAGAGATTGTATGAGATGCAAGTATAATTCTAAACAAAACCTGCCAAAACAGTATGTCGGGACCTGAGAGAGCTTATCTTGCCAACGAAAAGCGTAGGACAATTTGACATCTAGCTGAAACATCTGAGTGGCCTCTAAAATGTTGACGAATAGCGTGACATAACTCTACTATCTATCCCGAGGAAAGACTTTTGTCGATTACCTCTGAACAGGATTGAGGAGGACAATATGCTAAGTCAAGAGCCGAACCCCTAATGACGTGCTCCGTGTGCATCTATCGTGGTGAACGGTGAGCCACGCGTGTGTGTAGAACTTTACTTACTAGGAAGTTTGAACAGCCAAGACAACGGAGCACATAATTACATTAAAAGAAAACTTAGTTAAGCCCCTGTTGAATTCCCCCTTATAATCGACCCATCGGGATGTCAAACTAGTACAGTCCGAAGATCAAGATTCGGCTCTTCTACAGTATCGTCAAATCACCTCCGCTTTGTGGTTTAGAATGCTTACACGACAGGTGTCTGTCTCTAGAAGATCTCACATCTTTAGCACAATATCACACCCAACGAAGAACTCTAAAGACCGACTGACATACAGGACAATGTGGTAGAGAAGCTCTGGTGGTTTGGACTTGTATTCAAGATAGATAAGAACTGCATTCCCGAGGTAGATCTCCGATATCAACTTCCTTGGAGACGGGATCCTGGACGGATGAAGACCAACCGATGGAGAACGGTCACTGTCGACCTGAAGAAATTGAACCTCACCTATTGTGAGGCACAGCATATAGTGGAGGGTAAGATGGAGGGAAACTGTAGCGATCCATGCAGCAGGAATAAAATAAGTAAAAAGTTAACGGTAAAGGACTGATATAATCCATGAATGTACGACATTGAGAACAATGGCTGAGGGAAAATACTCGTCTTTTCAAGGAAGCATGCCCACAGCTTATGTACTGTACCTATCGTATTATATGGGAATATTGTAAAACATATTGCATGAACAACCAAGAAAAATACTACAACTGGAAAAGTAACACAAGTACCAGTTATATAATACCCAAATGCCCATCATTGCACTGGAATTGAGCAGGTGACATTAATTAGCTGCACCTGTATATTTTTCTGAAAATTATGACAAAGAGCGGTAAGCTTGGAAAAACGGTGTATACAGGAGGCCCTCGGCCCGTCAGTGTCTGAACATATTGGTGCATGTAGCAGGCCTCTACCGTTCATTTTCTGGACGTAATGCAGAAACCCTCCAGCTTCCGAAAATTTGTGAACCCGCTATTTGAACGTTCGGGAAGACTTGCAGGCAACTGAATTCTATCAGCAAGCAAGAGGGTGTTATGGAGCAGAAATGGTTCACAGAGGAAAATAACTAGAAAATATCTCGGAAGTCTTAACGATTCATATGGTAAAGGCGATCGCAAATATCTGGCGGCGAATATTTGTTCATGCATTCAAAAAAGCTATATTTATTACTAGTTGTTCATATCACGAATTCAAATCATTGCGAATAATTCATTTTATGATCGCGAAAATAAATATTCTAGCACATCTATAGATTTACAGCTTGTGTTCCCAATTTGAATCACGTCTTACTTCTCAAATGGTTTTGACAGAAATACATTCTATTTATACTTTCGCCACTGATTTCATTTACACCGTGATCAGGCGAACGTGCCAGAAAAATCGTTATTAACCTCAAAATAACAGTAGCGCCACCCTGAACCAATACACATTTTTCTTGTAGCATGATAAAAGCAATCACCTCGATCTTATAATTTGACATAACTGTCACCTGTCATTAAACCCACAAACCCCATCAAATGTAATGGAACCTTCTGCCACATTTTACACCAGCTGTACCATATGAAATGTAGGGAGGCATGCGTTGCTCGGGAAAAAAAGGGAGAAAGTTTTCAATAGTTTCGTTCTATTGTGAAACAATGGTTTTAGTGTGAAAAGAAACTATCAGTGTACTTCGGTACAGTTAAACCTGGGACAGAGTCCAAAAACTTGGGACCACGTATCTTTGGCATGTTGATTTAAGTGATTGTCCTGGCTGGACCTGAAATCCAGTCTTGATCCCTACGTACACACGTGTTGGAGACACGACAAATGTCATCGATCCATAAAACCGGATATTGCGTCATAAAACAAAGCCCCCTTTTTAACATCCCCGTGCCAATTATCGGTTTACGTGTTACTCACTTTCAATACAGAACATGCAATTTATCAACAGTGATATTGTTTAACCATAACACTTGTTTTTATGAAATACATATTTTTGAACAGTGTTTTTTTTTTTTTTTTTTTTTTTTAATGTCTGATTAATTAATTACCATAAAGAGAAGAAAAGAAAAAAAAGATACCCTAAAACGTTGTAAAATAAGATATGTTTTTATTTTTATAATTCTTCAAACAATATGCACCCCTAGACAAACAGCTATATATATATATATATATATATATACAACGTTGTGCCATGTTTCGTAGAGATATCACAATGGTTTTCGTGTTTTCATGACAAATAGTGGTTATTTTACTATTACTTTCGATGTGAAAAAAATATTGAAATTAAAAACTTTAGCATGGCAAAACGCACTACTAGAACACTAGTTGTATATGTGAACAACGTTTTGCAGAGAAATTCTGAACATATTTCCTAATGTCATTCAGATACCACAATTTTTTTCATTTTTTTTCCAATTCGTTTCAATGTCTAAAAAGAATGTTAAAAAGTTACAACTATATCAAAGTATAAGACACCTCCAGACCATAAGCTCAATATGTGTATANATCTATTCCGTCTTTGCGTAATGCAGAGTTATCTTCTCTTGAGAACAGGTATTGATTAGAAGTAATTCCAACAGTGTGGACAAGTTTAGGTTGTCAAATTTTCGGAGCGATCCGCTCCTTTTTCAAGACACAGTGAAACAGAACAGTTACATGTACATATACATCATATTTATATATATATACAGTATCTATTCCGTCTTTGCGTAATGCAGAGTTATCTTCTCTTGAGAACAGGTATTGATTGTTACGTCATTAGTTTGTGTGAGAAAATTACGTCATTTTCTCAAAAATTGATGACGTTACTCTCACAAACCAATGACGTAACAATCAATACCTGTTCTCAAGAGAAGATAACTCTGCAATACGCAAAGACGGAATATGTCGCAGCTGATTTGGTATTCACGTGCTTGCCCAGTTTAACATGCTTTCCATGGTATCCATTGTAGATCGTTGTAGAATGTCGACTGCTGACGGACAAACTTGCATCACAAGGTTTCGAAAGCTGCATGTTGACGAAGAATACACTTCTTTGTGTGGTATAAACGTCGATGTTTTTCTTTTCGTTTCGTTTCGTTATCATTACCCCGGTTCTTGCTTTGAGGTCGTAACATTAATGAGATTTGATGTTGATTTACATGGACGATATTGGCGATAAAGCATAATATGCTTATCCTTTTTGAACATCTATTATTATTGATTTCTTTCAAGGTTAACCACGTAAATCTTTCCTTTGTTCATATTTGCCACAGTTTTACAGATTTTATCGATTTTGAGTTCAAGTATTGGTTTGTTGACAGTTTGGTATTTTGTATAGCGGTTTTCTTTAACAGTTTTCAGATCTTCACCTAGCAACGACACATTTTGATATTTCACAAATCGCGTCCATGGTAACATGAATATCATAAAAGTAAACTACAGTATAGCTAAATGCAATACTACACAGCTAGCTTAAAACTAATTTCCTAAAATCCTCTTTGAAAGATTTTCATGTACTACCGATTCAAAACAATAATGTCGAAATGATGCATGTACGGTAGCACTAGAGATTCATTTATTTCAAATATATGAGATACAGCCAACGCTTTTATAATACAAATATCATTTCTGGTGTTGGGTTATAAGCTTCCTTTTGTTTTGATCTTCTGTTGCTGTTGTCTGGTATAAGCTTTGGTTCCTTATGAGTTGACGGTATGGCATACCTAGTTTCTGATTTGCTTACACGGTAATGTTCATAAAATTTGGAAAACACATGTCTGTGTTCAAGAAAAGCAATACTAGATCATCTAAAGGTCGAATACCAATGTTAACATGTCACAAGTCAATGTAAGTTATATTTATAGTAAATAATGCGTACTTCTTAACTGGTTGGTTTGTTTGTGTTTAACGTCCTATTAACAGCTTTGGTCATTTTAGGACGTGTCAGGTTTTGACGGTGGAGGAAAACCGGAGTACCCGGACAAAACCACCGACCTACGGGCACTGGCGACTCGAATTCGCGACCCAATGGTGGCGGGCTAGTGGAAGCAGAATGTCGCTCAAAATTCTGATGTAGAATCAACACACCTAACAGCAGCTAGACAACCCAATAGCTACCCTGTTTACACAACTGACCAGGCCAGCATTCAAGGTCAATATCTCCATATAGTTGTTATTCTTTCTGTTATTTTTCATTTGTCTTTTATGGTCCTTTTAAATACAGAGAATCAATATTTAAACACCAAAAATATTCTCAAATTTTTTTTTTTATGTGTTAATCATGGATTTAATGTCAGTTGTTCGTTTCTTAATTTGCCTTGTGACCAATTAATGTTGAAATTAAATACATAACCTTCCTTTGAAGATTTTTTTCCTGAGCTTTATAGCTAAAATAAAAACTTCAATACATTGCATTCAAATCCTTAGTTATACTGGGCCGACTAAAGGATCAGTGATCCTGAAAATGGCTAATGTATTTACAGTTTTAGACCTGAATAGATATTAATACTGCGCCATTGTTAAGGTGTGGATATGAATTTATAATTAAATGGTTCGGCAGATGCTATCTGCTTTATCAAACGGTACTTAGACAGCTCATCTACCCGTGACCTGCTTCGATCTAATCACACAATATCACAATTCAATATTATATACACTCCCCGATTTAGGTTTACAATACCGCCGTCATAATTGATTCAACCCCCGAAAATGGAATATCACAGCTATCAATCCATGGAATTACTAAGTGAGATTTCTAAAGCACAAGAATTATTTAATTAAAAAATTAATTATCACTCATACACTTGTTCGAAGCAAATCGTCAAATCGGAAAATTTGGACTACATGTTATATGACTGTGCACCGTGTCATAGTGCGACCTTATTATTCTACTAAATGTTTCAAAGTCTGATAATGAATTAGAAGTACATTTTACTATTGATCCTAAAATCCCATAAATAAGGTCAGTCTTGAAGTGTTTATAGAATCTGGTACATGTGATCATTTTGAAGCTTTTTTCTATCAATGAGAAAAACTGTGCGAGTACCATATCAGTCTTTGCGGAGTCGTCGTTGGGCGATCCGTTAGTGTCCCCGACCAAAGAGTAACAACAGTTCACAGCAACATATTTAAATGTACTCGTGCTTTTTAACTTTCCAACAATCTTCATTTATCAATATTTCTCATCATGTGTTGACTCCTAAGTCTGGTGTCTATTTCAAGGCTTCTATTCAAAACCGATGTTGAACGAAACATCAATTTATTTTCACGAAGTTTGTATTTGGTTATTTTCAAGAACATGGTCTTTGGTTATTTTCACAAACTTTATCTTTGGTTATTTTCACGAACCTTATCTTTTGTTATTTTCACTAATATTGTTTTTGGTTATTTTCACGAACATGGTCTTTTGTTATTTTAACGGGATCATCTTTGATGACTGTTTGTAAGTCAATATTTTCCAAGACTGTTCTTTGTAGTAATAAATGCATCATTTGTAATTCATCTGTCTTCAACGCCTACATTTGTATACAATTTTCCATCATTTTTCATTAAATGAACATTTTATTTTGGCCAACATGTTAAAATATAAGTATCAATACATTCTTTCAAAAACGTTAATATACAACCCAATATTGTGTAGATATATATTTAACCTGGTTAACCACGATTATTCTAGTCGAGACTGGCAGATCACATTACATATTTGGCATTAGAGCATATATTTTCCATTATTTCATTTTTGGCATTATATATATATATGTATATATAACATCATAACTCTCCAAACATACATGACCGAAGCAGCACACGTGATTTAATATGGTATACGCACTCTTGCAGTTGAAGGCTGGCTGTATTGTCTGAGAGAGACTCTTGATAAAACTATGGTAAATATAGTTCTGTGGCTTGACCCTTTGGAGGCGAGGGTATAGTGGTGGCGTCAAAATGTAAGCCGGTGGTGCTTTACGTTGAAGATGAACACAAGAGTACAGGGGACGATTATCAAAATCCACTAAACATGGTCTTTGTAAGGTCGCAATGAGCATAGAGCATGAACTAGAAAACAATTAATATTCCACATCTCCAAGTCACAGGCAAAATCTCACAGAAACTGAGCGAGACATCAAACAAAACGGAAGATGCCCACAAAAACGGAGGTGAAACACTTGTTGCATTCCTGTGTTGCTTCCCTGTTTCCCTCCTCAGACATGCTATCCACATAACTGTTGCATCCCTTCTCATACGACACTTATGTTCTGTACAGGGAACGTAAGTGTACAACTGTAGTCCAGTGTATTGGGTAGACAGTACTATTTATACAAACAAAGAGTACATCACAGCTCCCGTTTCCTTTACCTTTACAGTGTATATAACTATGTATCACGTTTCCCGACGCTCAACTGACATGTCTCTTGGTGGAATTGTCTATAATCCACATCCAGGTATACAGTTTTGAAAGTTTTTATGGCGCCGATTTCTCCAATGATCAGAAATTCCAACATTCTCAGTTTTGTACCATTCAAACGACTTGTACTTGGTAAGTACGAATATTTTTTTATGCAATCAAAATATCAATTTTGTCGTAGTTTAAAAAACAGTGTCTCTTTTGGTCCATTTTGATTTATAGCAACCGTTTTATATATAAAAAATAAATATTTTTTCGTTTTATTTTTGATTTTTAAAACCCCAACCAGAGTCCTAACAATCATTGAAAAGAGCTCACAGCTCCCGAGGTACTAGAGAACTAGCTCGATTGTCAGAATACCCGATCCCCAGTAGTGATCAAACGGTAGCCATAGAAAATAACAAAACAACACAATTCATAAAACAATAACAACAAAAAAACTATTGTTCCAAGACCATTTAATGAACAATGATTAACAAAATCATGGTACACAGACTTTGTACATTACAGCTGATAATATTCTGTATCACTAACGATAGGACAGCAACTTTCCATACAAACCCATCAGGTTACGGTAAGGCACTTACAATTACTGTCGCCTGGCAACCGCTATAAATTATAATTGTGCACGGAACATTGTTCCACAAAGTACAACAACAAAAGTTGTCCAAAGACGAACAATTATCTGTAGAAGTTTATCAGTTGCCAGCTGAAAACATCAGCATCACTACAGACAAAAGGCGATAACAAAATTACTTGTACTTAACTTAGAATAACAATATAACTTAACATCAACTTAAAATCCTGTTTCATTGTCCAAAACAAAAAATTTAGAGGTACTTTTTACTTCAACAACATGAATCAAAACAAAACATAAAAGACTTGATATTCAGCATCGCTAGTGCATGAAGAGAACGTTCTTCACTTCCTAACTATCCTCAGATAGTGTTCCCTATAGACGTTACATCTATTGCCTTCAAATGCTATTCAAATTGATACAGGTCACATCAGGAATAATGGTAGTAGTGGGCTATACACAAAGCTGGGACAGAGGGGACATAGAATAAAACTTGTGCAATAATAGTTTTTATTTATAGAAAAAGAAAACAAAAAGACAAAAAAAAATATTTGCCAATCCAGTCAACGTCAATAGCACCACCCACTGCAATGAATGGTGTTATCTACTGCTTATCATCAAACTGGGCTGTAAGGGTTCGATCTTTTCCCCCAAGTTTTAAATTCTATTTAAGAAGAAAAAGAAAGGATGGGGGAGGGTAGGGGGGAATAAGAGATTATTATTAACAAGAAAATACATAAGATTTCCGTTGGACTATGCATTTCAAACATTCTAAAAGCTGGATTAATATAGCTGCGTCCTAAGTCACACTAGACAACCCTACGTGATTGATCAGATGGCTATGTGATGGTGAAATAAATACACAGGTCAATTCTAGGTTTTGATTGTAAAGTGTACCAACCCTTACTCAAAGATGTATTACATTTATAAACTTGTGACAGGAAATAATGATAAGACGAAAAAAACAAGCGTCGGAATATTATCTCTACCTGTACTCAGGGTAGGTGTCGTTAGAAAATGTGATTTCCTTTTTTGATCTAATACAAAAACATTGAATTTTGACATGTACATCCTTACCAATAAAATGAATGATGTTTGGTCTTTAACTTCAAATTAAAGAAAATGTGGACGGATTTCTTTACTTTGCTAAATACATGTTTAAAAAATATCACATCTTGCTGAAATAATACTACAGGTAAATGGGACTGTGTTGTGTAAAAGTAAATAATAACATTAAACTGGGACATTGTATTCCTCAATAGGAAATTCAGACAACTGAAGGACTTCCTTAATTACTATTTATGATTATCAAAGATTTCCTTTTTTTCCCCCTTGTTTGGAAAAAAGGAAAACTCAGCAAATAAACGTATGTCAAACGAAAGATCTTTCCAAAACATGACACTACAATAATTACTGCTGAAATAATTGGGCAGAAGGAAGTCCCTTATGTCTGCATGTAAAATAATTCATCAGAAATTGTGCCCCAAATCAAAGTTTATCACAGACGGAATTATTTATGTCTTTCTTGGAATGTTGGTCATCTTCTGTTAACATACAAATAAAGTGATTTAATTTCAATATTTTTTTACTTTTCACTTATTGAAAATTAATTTTATCTCTATGCATACTTTTTCATGCGACAAAAAAATCAATGTTTCAATTTTAATACCATGCTTTAATGCTTTAAGAAAATCTGTCTCTCTAATTTTTATCTCTTTATACCGGTTTGGTAAACAGGAAAATAACTGCAAAGAGGAGTTTTAAAATATGTCCCTTTACAGAGGTGGTCCTTTAACAAAGGTGGTTCCCTGACCAGGGGTAACTGACATACAGTTATCATTTTCGTCTTTTAGAAATATCGGAAATAATAGTTATAGCAGGTGATGAAGGATACCAAACGTTTGATTTTTTGAAAGTGGATAATTAAATATTCGACAAATATATACATATATACAGACCAACTACTGCTTTGAAAGCAGAGCTGGTGCAAAAGCATAATAATATATAACTACGTTTAGTAAGACTGGACGGATTATAATAACTGATATTTGATTTCTAAAAAAAATCAGGAATCAAAACCTGCAGGATTGGAATTTCATGATCAAGCTAAAAAGATAATTTCAGGAACTAATAAGGAAAATAAATGAAAGAAAGCATTTTAAATACAACCTTAAGTCATTCACCCCTGAAATTGCATTAATGAACTATGCCAACCTTTGAATTAGAAGAGTTCAAATGTGTTTTCAGGGGTTGCTGAGTTAAAATAGTAATACCCTAAAAAGTTGTGCATGATGAAAATGTGACTTAACTCTCTCCATCAAACTAAATCTTCTCCTCGTAACAAAGGATATTATACAGGGGAAACACGTATCTAATGACTATGTAACCCTTTCACCCCCAGGTAACTTTAGTAGACTCTACCATTCATTGATCTGGATTAAGTCCATTATGGTCTACAGTGGTGGAAGGGTTAACACTTAAATCAGGATTTGATATTTTTTCTCTAATTTTCCCATGTTTTTACAAATCGACCAAATTTTGTTTTTATTTCCTAATTTCACCAAAGTTTGTATGTTTTTTTGGACACTTGAATAGGTCTTTTAGAACTTAACTACAAATAGTTTGTTAACATTTGAACCAATAAAATTGGTATGATTTTTATTGTGTTTCCTAGTCCTTCATAACTAAATCCTTCACAAAGCAGTACTTATACAGCTCACAAAGGATCATAATTTACAACAGTGTTAAGGTGACAGACCTATACCATAATAAAACATGATTATCATCACTACCTCTGTTAGTACTGACCAGATATCATCTTCAATATCATTTTTGTCAGCAATAACATTTATTAACTCATTCACCCCTGAAATTTCATAATGAACTATTCCAAACTTTGAATTGGAAGAGACCAAATGTGTCTTCAGGGGTGAATGAGTTAAAAATGAAAAATTCAAAAAAAACATTATCCATTTTTTTTCTTAATAACTGGTACTTCATATTTGCTAATGAGACCCATACAAATTAATATTAATTTATAATAGTTACGATCAACAGAAACGACAATATTATTAATTAACATTATCATTTTATCAATGTTTTGAATATAAGACAACTTATTCTGATTTACGTGAATGGGTCATTCGCCATTAAAAAAACGGTAAGGGGGAAACATCACAGCTCAACAATGTAACAGTGGAAATATATATATATATATATACAAGTGTCGTTTGAAATGTGTGCACCCAAAGTAAACGAAAACAGCAACAGTGATAGAGTGCCATGTTATATACAAAAAACGTGAATAAATATCTCAAAATGCAACATAAAAATAATATGTAATATTATAAAATTTCACTGCACCAATCTGTATAGTTCACCATTTGTTAACCATAGTTTACTTTACTTGCATAAACTATAGCTTACAATTATAAATTGACATCATACTTACACTATACTTCACAAAATGTAAACTATAGCTCACTATAACATGTAAGCAGGTGGGGAATGTGTACAATCACTGCCTTTGTTTCAAAATAATTTCTCTTTAACCACATGTCATCTGACCTTCTTATTCCATGGACAAGCTCCTAGCTGATACGGATTGTAGAGGTCAATGCTATGGTCGGGAATACATTTAAAAGGGTACACAACATAAAGTGGAATGTTTAACACCTAAATAACGATGGACGGATTCACAGGATAGTATTGCAGACAGCCTGATTGTAACGGTAAAACACCTGCTTTTGATTATCTCCGTGTATTATACATCCACAATAAAACACATACCAATTATAATGCTGTAATTTTCTCAATTGCTGAAAAGACCAAACTTGCTAAGGGAGAAAATATTCTTGGCGTATGCTGGAAAAATGCTTAAGTTAAGGAATTTCTCAACTGATTTTGTGTAGTTGCTCAAACACGAAAAAATCCTTTGTCATACAACCGATGATTCTTTTCGTAAAAATCTTATTAAAATTACAAGTTCAAAGAATAAACACATTGCTGTTAAATTGCTAGTTACATGAAGTGGCCCTTACAATCTTCACCCCTGAAATTCCATAATGAACTATTCCAACCTTTGAATTGGAGGAGTTCAAATGTGTCTTCAGGGATGAATGAGTTAACTTGCTGCACACACCTAAGTTGCTAATTAATTCACTAACAGATATATATCTTATGATTTCAGCATTACTCAAAGTGCTTGCTGCATAAAAACATTTGTTTCTAAGATATGCTGATATTCTAAGTGCTATTTATCTGTAAGAATGAATATATATTTTATGCATTTCTTATACAATCATGATTTTGGCTTTGCTACAGACTGTCTACAGAGACAACGCACGGTAAACCGTCTTTCCTCCGAACATCATTGCTGTAACTTAGGATGGGTAGTCGACGTGGGATACTTATTAAGTATCACATGTTCTTATTCACAAATAAATAATAAATATTTTGGCAAAGTTTGAAATGAATACTGTATGAAGAGAATTAAGATGATGAATTTAGATATTGTATCAATCACGTAATTTAAGTTGCAAAGAAAAATTGCGTATACAATTTCTATCAATTTTTAATAATCAAGATTTTTTCTTAATATTTTGAGTAATCGTAATTGCTACAGTGAAGATAAATTTATAATATATATATAACTAATAGGATATTATTTCAATACCAAACTGAAGGAACACAAAATATGTTTTATAGAAACCAGCTGATGACATGATACGAAGTGTCTGTCCTGCGATGACGATTTTAAAGATGATACACCTTATGGCACAATGATTTAACTTATCAGAAAATGAGTGGAATGCATTGTAAAGAGACTGTGACAAAAACCATATACAGATACAGTTCACAAAGTATATATCTCTAACTTGCAAAAATCTTTATACATTTCAACTAAATTTCTTGTTTTATCGATCATATTAACCCCTGCAACTCCAACCAAGATTTTTTTCATACAGTGCTGGAAAAACACGTCACACAATATGAAAATGCACATATCACTTTTCAGGTCCTGTAGTGAGCACTCGCCTTGTGGTTCGTGTCCCCTGTAGAATAAGGATCTGTGATTGGGCAACTCCTCCAGGGCTCCGACCTGCCACATATCGTAGCGTTTTCTCATATCACGTAACTTCACTTGACAACCCCAAGGATTTGTCGAATGTGTTCTGTGTAGTTTAAATGTTTTAGCAAACTGACGAATCCCTTTTCTCCTTGATCGTCCCAATCTTTATTATCAAAGACTTCTTTTATATATTTTATCAATAGTAATCATATCACAGTTCCTTATATTCAATACATAACAATAATCATAATCACTACTTATAAAGTCTGTATCTTTTTAAAAAAAAGTCTGTGCACGTTTTTTGATTGGTGGGTAGGTACTCCACGACCTTCAACTATCGCTGGTGACACAAGGCTACGTATGCACTAGTGTTTTTTGTGGAACTCTTCGCTACAAAGCTAAACACAGTCGATCCTCAATTAGTTCCATCAGCATAGATGGCGCTGAGTCTGCTGTTGCAACGATCGATGGCTCGATGTTGAAGGTACTGCTTGGCCTGGGCATCTTCAGCAGCGCAGGGCATGGCGATATAGTCCTCCGGGAAATCCATGTAGCCTGCACAAAGATACAACAACATCATGTAAAATATAGCATTGTTGTTTTATTGGGTTGACTTTACAATATCAATTTGTAATATGTCTGGCAAATACACATACAATTGTATAACCGGTAAATTTTCAAAATAAATCTGAGGGTTATTTCTGCACTTTGAAAGTTTCGTCGGTATAAATATTGTTTTCTTCACTGGGCACACTCCCAACAGCATTATATTTGACAGATAAATATGCCATCCATTTTAACCCTTTCACCCCTATATAACTTTAGTAGACTCAACCATGTATTGATCTGGATGAGTACATATGGTCTACAGTGGTGAAAGGGTTAATATAAATCAAAAGATGTTGGTACAGGTTTAATGTTTCAGC
Organism: Mizuhopecten yessoensis; assembly: GCF_002113885.1. Lineage (NCBI taxonomy): Eukaryota > Metazoa > Mollusca > Bivalvia > Pectinida > Pectinidae > Mizuhopecten > Mizuhopecten yessoensis. Next base: position 819,279 of record NW_018403543.1, on the reverse strand, counting down.
AGCATATATTTGGAATATTCGTTATGATTTTCTTATCAATATAAACATTATCTCAACTTTAGTATAACCAGACAAAATCAACCCGGATGATAAACAAAATGTCTACACAAACCACAGAACCGTCTGGGAGTGGTAGTGTTTAAAAAAATCAAAAAAAAATTGAACAAACAAAATTTAGTCAGCAGTCAAGTGTTCCTCAGAACAAATTCTATTTCTTAACACTGCCTAATTTGAAAAACAAAGAAATATTTTACTATAAGGAATTTTCTGATGAATAAATACTCAGTTTAAGGTATAAAAAAATCCTCAAACAATTTTGCTGTAAATTGAAGATTAATTTGTATTTGGTTGTGACCAATTTTAATCAAACCTTCTTGTTTCATTGGAGTACAAACCATATACAAGACAAAGCATTGAATTTCCAAATCTATCTATGGGGCCTCATGCTAGATTGTGGCCATTTTTTTTTGCATATTTGCGAAATTACTGTACAACAAGCAACACACACGACAGCCGAGAACAATCAATCTTTTATTACAGTCACACAATATGTTTGATTTCCCTTTGTACTTGATGCGAGAGTCAATATACTTGTGGCTGGGGACTGAGAGGACGAGTCAGTGTTTTAGATAAGAAGTATTTACCTGTCCAAGTGACCAATACACTACCCGCTATACATACAAAACAACACAGGTCTTGTGTATTTAATGACGTGTTTCATACAGTTTTATCGTCCTTAATATCAAATAATACCCAGCTCTTGGTTGTTCCCTGGGCTCTGAAATGCTTCTGAAGGACGTGACTTAGAGGAAGCGTCCAAATCCCTGGCAGGCGACCAGAAATTTGATACCTCCACTAGCAGTTCACGATTCCAAAACCAACGCGGCCCAAGACAATGGCTTGACAAAAGTTTAGCCAAAATCTGGGTGTTATGAGTTTTTGAACAATAGATAAGACAATATTTTACGATGGCTTTTAAGACAGAATTTCAAAGTGTGACAATTTTTCAAATATTAACCTACCCGAATTGGCCCTTTGCATGTCCATCCCACCATTTGGAAACGTATTGAGGTTCCCGTTGTTGTTATCTGGAAAAAAATAGTGTATTTGTTTTTTTAATTATACACTCACAATGAAAATAAAAAAACGAATAAAATCCAAGTTCCAAAAGGACTGCTGTTTACACTATTTTTACATCTTGGGATATTTCAAGGATATATGATTACAATGTTTGCCCTTTGAATTTTGAAAATATTTCTTGCTCAATATTTTTTTGAAATAATTCTTTGAAATGTTGCACTATAGTATTGAATAACATTAACTTCTGTTAAATTCTAAAAATAACATGATACATGTACAATTATAGTAGTTATAAACTTATTTATTCTTGTTGAGAAAAAGCCTGTTCAAAATTATATGAAATTTCATCTGTGTTGTTCAAACTGGAAATCATACTTTTATTTGACTTGTGTCTATAAATAAACTATTAAGCTGTTTGTGTGCGTTTTGTAACCGATCACAGCTATCTTCGAAATCAGATTTTACAGATCAGCTGATACATGATTGCAAATTTCATGGCGGTTGGGTTTCCTGTTCTGTATGTATTATGGTAACAGACCCCAAAAATGTCACCTCAGAGGAGCTGGGATATTAAACTTAGTGGCCTTTTAAACTTAATGACCACTGTTAACCCTGGTTTATAGACCCTCATTAGCTTTTGTGCAATGTTCTACTCTGTATAAAGCCTTGCCCTTTTAAAAAGTAGCCACTCCGTGTAAATGATTCTGCCTTGTCTAGTACGATATTTAAGGCTGAACAAGACCATTTAACTGAAATAATTTATAAGATGACGCGTCCTTACAGTCTATTATACCTAAGTCTTGACTTTTAAGACATTATTTTCCCATAGTATCAATAGTGTAAGTTCGATGTAGTATGTTTTTTTTAAATCACGACCTATCTAAAGAGTCATTAAAAATCTGGCACAAACATGTTTGGATTTTTTTTCCTGATCTTGTCATTCATTTTAACTCTGTAGCGGTTTGGAATTTGAATATTGTGCGGGATAATTACCATAGATGTTACTCATGTGGTCCAAATACTGCTGTTGCATGGGATCATGATAGGGTTGGGCCATATTCTGGCGCATACTAGCAGGCAAGCCAGGAGGACGAATGGACGGGAATGGACGCTTGCTCATAAACTGTGTCGGAGGTGGCGCAGGAGAATACGTTCCAAATCTGTAAAATCGAACAATAAAACATTTTTAAAAAAAAATCTTTTCAAATAAACACGACTTTCATAATCAAATAAATTGGTACAGTACTTTGTTAAGGAAACGATCTTTCTGATAGCTGCAATTTCCAAATGTCCAAATAATACTCACAACTGTAAATTCTTCTTGACAGATATTGTCATTTTGAAAATTAATGGGTTTTTTTTTACTATAGAATTTCTTTATGAAAAAAATACCCTGCTAAGAACAAATTGCAAATTATGACAGCCTTTATTTTTTTCTGTCCTCAATTAATGACAAAGAAACAATGTTAATTATGTGTGGGTATTGAGACACAGAGAACAATGTGGGGGTATATTGGCAACTGATCAGGGAGTGGCTCTGAACAACCATCGGAACACAAACTTGTGTCAAAATTGAAATACTCTATACACAAATAAGAATAGATAATGAGCCATTATTACACGGTACATTCTGCTTGAAGTATTTTCTAGTAAATCTAATTATGACAAATTTTCTTTAAAAGACATTCTTCGTTTGTGAAATGACTTGTGTATTGGCGAGCACAGAAAGTGTGCAGGATTTTCATTTAGATAAAAATAATTACTTTAAAAAGCAAAAGGATCTGAAGTGAACATCGTGAAATGTAAATGAGTCCTTTCCTTTTCATCTGAACAAAGTTTTCTTTGTTCTATTATCACAACAGGGAGTTAAAAAGTGAAAATTAAAATCCTTGTAATATATATACATGTAATAACATTCTCAAATTTTCTTGTTCTGTTTCAAACTTCCTTCTTAAACAATTTTCATGGTTTTATTGCAGATTCCCCGAAGTCTCTTTTACAGTATTTAAAAGGTGAATTATTCTTGCTTGAAGGAGTGCGTGACGTACCCCTGTTCCTCTTCGACTACGCTGAGATTGGAATTGGGCATCGGACTTCCCATAGCAACAGGACCTGGGGAATGGTCCGATAAACCAACTAAAAGGAAAGAATGAGAAAGTATCAGAAACTGCACAAAAATTTCTTTATAAGTATCAGAAAATCTTCTTAGTTAACTGTGGTCTGCATAAAAAAAATCATTTTTCACTTCATGATTGAAATACTATTAAAGTATACATAAAATTGATCATTTGATAGCCTATCTTTATTGACTGTCGGCTGAAAGCACAGAAATGACATTCACAGATACTTTTATTCACTTTAAAGAAATGCATAATCAAGATTTTGCTCAAACTAATTACCTTTCTCTACATTTATTTCCTTATCCAACAAAATAAAACCAAGCAAAATTAGCCTAGGAACATTTCCCAATTTAGATATTTAAGTACATTAAGAAAACTTGCACAACTTAATGAACATTATTTACTTTACAATTTCTGAACAAAAAAACTTAATGCATTTAATTAAATATAGAATACAAAATAAAAACAAACATTTTTTTTATATTGAATAGCTGAATTCTCTGGAACTACTTTAACTAATGCAAAGGGAGTTTATATCTTATTCATGCATGTTTCAAAGAAAATATAGTACAAATACCAATGTTATATGTTCAGAATTGCTAAACACAAGTGTCGATTTCTCTAACTGAATCTTGTTTGGGCTTTAACTTACAAATCAATACAAAAATTTGCTACATTGTGATATGCCTAAAAAGTAAAGTATTTTATTAAAAAAAACCAAAAAAACACGTCTGCAAAGCTTGAGAGGCCTAGAACAAAGTTAGGCCATTGTGTAGCCTTGTATTGACGTCAGAGACAGAAATAAACACCGCCAATAACATAAGCCCTCCGATATGTGCCCTATCACTTATCAGGGTGACTGGCCTAAATACATCTGCCTATCAGATCGGTATCACTTGGGCAGGGGCCCTCTCAGTACAAACTGTTGCCAATGTTGTTCAAACTACTTTAAGAAACCCATTTACATGTTTTTTTCAGAAGGAAAAAGTGAGAATTTTTTCTATGGTTTTGTTGATCATATGACATCAATTACCTTAACAGAAAATTCTGTCACGAAACGCTTAATGAACAACCTTATTATTGCAGTTATATTTCAAACCCTTTTATTCCGTGCCAAATTCTGTCAGACAAATGTATCAGATTTCTGTCTTAACCAAAATATTTATTTCATAAAAAATAATAATAATAAAAAAAAAAAATGCATGTTGTTTCTTAACTAAGAGCTATACTTAGTTGAATGTTTTTAGACATTCCTATGTTTCGTATCATTTCTCTTTGACTTTGGCAGAATTAAAGCATGGTGTGATTAATTATATATAATTAACAGCAGGTAGAGGATGATATGTATTTTTGCCGTCCATTGATAGATGAAACAACAAGGGCAGATAACTGTCTTTTTAGTACACAATTCTGAAGAGTAAAAAAAGACAAGATCACTAAATAAAAGGGAGATAACTCACTAGTGTAGAGGTCGGTGGTTGGCCCGGTAACCCCTATTCTGGTTTCCTGTGTTTCTGTCTGGGTGTTGTCCACATGTAGTTGTTGTACTGTTAAACAGTTGGACAACATGCCATGACCCGCCAATGAATCTCCCTCCTTCTTCATCTGAAACGAGTAAAAAATAAAGCTCATAAACAATGTTCTCTTTTGTCATTTTAGATGTTTAATGTTTTGATTTGTAGGGTATCAATGTTTTTAATGGTTAACATTGCGTTGGCGTCAACATCTCTGAAACCTCCAATTAGGGAGATCTCCCTCATTCCACATTTCCAATGAGGGAGAAAGTGCGTGAAACGTGACTGAAACTGCTTTGCTCAATTTATCATTCCCTTAATTCTTATGTAACAAAATATCCGCAAAAAATGTTTATTTGATTCAGACACACCTGTTATGATCATTACACACATCCTGCAGTAACTATGAGATAATTTGAAAACAGGATGTAGATTTTGAGTTTGTGTGAGTTTGGAGATGAAAGAGGGAGTTTTGAGGGAGATCGGTAAGTTTTGGTAAAAATGAGGGAGGGTCCCTCCAAATGAAGGAGGGTTGACAGCTACGATATTTTAAGACACAAATGTTATCAATGGTATCAATTTATATGAGATACCATTTTTTTTTGATATTTTACATTGTAAACACATCGATAATTTTTGATGTTATAAAATGTAAGACACCAATGTTTTTCATGTTATAAATGTAACATACCAAATTTTTAAATGTATTTATATTGTTAAACACCAATGTTTTTAATTCATGATGAAAGTTCAAGGTTTGCGTATTAAAAGAATCCGGCAGGGACACGCATGTGATCATTGATTTGTGTGTAGGTACAAGGTTATTTATGATGTGACTTGAAAAAGAAATTGCTTTTAAATATTTATTTGTCGGAAGCCTTCAGACAAATGAGAAACGGGTACATATAGGTGAGTAACCTCCATTTAATCACCCATTTCTCAGTCTATTCAAACAGAACACCAACTTTTCTTTGTGAATTTAATTATCTGTTGACATAAAATGGACCAATTTTAACAGCACATTCTCAATATTTACAGTTTCTCTGACAATGCCGTGTACAGCTACGTAGGGAAAAACAAACAGTTTAGGACCAAAACAGTAAACATATCATGTAGCACAAGAATTATAGAAGATAGTGAGTTTTGTACTTGGCAATTTTTTTAATTATTTTTTGTTACTGTAATTGGGTTCACGAATATGCATCATCATGTAAAAAAATATTAGACTTCATCACCAATAAAATGATCATGAATGTTTATTTTTAAATAACAACAAATCTAAACACTGACGAAAAAAAAGTGAATTTAGATAAAAAGGTGGTACAGATGTATTGCCATAAATGTCCTCAGTTAATTTTCTCTACAGTCAGACTACAAAAAATTAAAGCGGGCCATTACTTCTCTTCAGCCTATCACAGTGATTAATCTGCGTTCACTTGTTTTGAATTGTTCAAAGTTTGTTTTCAGCATCATTTTACATTTAAATGCCGGAGGGTTTCTTTAGGAAACCCATAGATTTTGTTTCCAGATGATATTTGCAAATCCTTTAAAAAAATAAAATTTAAAAATTCATCATGGATGGTGTACCAGGAGGAAAACACTAAGTGTTTACTTTCTTCTTAATGGCTTTTTTTAAATATAATCATGTCATTAAAATATTTCCTTTTATTATTTTAGAAATCTGAGATCACCAAAGAATGATAAATGTCCTGGTTTCATTCTGGGGTCACTGACTATTTTCATGTCGCCAAATTTAAAAGGCTCAAATGATATTGTTGCCCTAAATGTTGGCACGGAACAATGTAACGAACGTCTTTCGCAGACTGACTTTTCACATTTATTGTAGATGGTCATGAGAATTCAGTCGATCGTCAGATTAGTATACAAATTCTGCCTCGTCATAGATTTACATTAAGGCTTGTTTGACAGTCAAAGGACATGTGTCAAGTTTATGGCGAAACAACTCCAGTATTATACTAAATTTCCTTGTTGGGAACTAATTTTATGATATTGATATTTCAAACAAACAAAAAAGCTATCCGTCTTGTTTCTTTAAATTACTGATTAAAATCAATTAAATCAAGGTTTCATTTGATTTTTGTTTACGAGATAGATGTAGTATATTCTTTAACAGAGTAATAATGGAGTTCTGTGCTCAAAACAAACCTCTTCAAATTATGATTGAGTTTTTTGACCTGGTAAGGTAACAAAGTCGAAAAAAACAAACATATTTTATACAGTGATTTTTTTTTAAAGACCTGACATTATTTTTGATTTAGAGGTCAAAACTGTTTCTGCATGTAAATATCATGAAAGACAAAAAAAATCACAAGACTTAAGGCATTGACCAAACTATTCTATAAATAAATGGTACCTACACATTAGTCAACAACACCTACCAAACACTGATAATCTCTTTATAGATTTGTTTGGTCCCGTACGAAGTGTTCGTAGATAAGGCTTATTTGTTACCTACAATAAGAAATCTATCTACATCTACCTGAACGTACAGGTAAACATTTAACACACACCTACAGTCCACACCCATATCGTCTTCCTTACAAGCCCATCCCCTATTTACCTCTAACAGTTAAACATGGCTACCTTTCTTGATCACCTACAGATTAACCTGAGTGTTCAATGCCTTAGTCGCATACTGTGATTATTTCAAATTTACTATTTGTAGGTTATTTTTAGTACGTTTGAAGATAGAAATATCAAAATTTTAAATAATTGCTCTGTCATAAATCTTTGTAAATCTTTTACATAATTTATACAAGAAAATGAAAAAAATATGTGCTGATAGGGACATTTTAATTCTAGAGACACAAGCATTCCATGCTGTTTTTGTCATACACAACATCAGATTCAATGCCCTCTTATCACTGGAGATTGGCATTCAAGTGGAGTTTCTAGATTTATATATTGATAAAACACCCAATAAGTCAAAACGAGGTACATTTTGATCGACAGTGTGCAGAAAGTTCATTGAAAACATGACATAGCATATTTCATTAAATTTTGAGTTGCATTTCACGTTAACAGACAATGACACGATTGATATTCATTTGCAGTATTTTGCTATGAAAACCTACTGAACACATATGTATGTTGTTCACTCGTGTTTTCTGAATCAGATTTCCATTTTAATTTTTTAATAAATTGGATTATTTCAATAAGAGCTATATGCAGCAATTTATTTCCACCCCACCCCTCAAAAAAGAAATATTCTAATTTAAATGTTATTTTACGATATCAGGCATATTTTATTTTACGATCAGTAAAATAAATTGATAATGTTCTATAAAATAATTGTTTTTAGGTATTAAAGAAATTAATTAACCCCACTAATCCAAACTAATTTCTTTTAACAAAAAAAATGTTATAATCCTTTTAAATTCCATTCAAAAATGGAAAAAAAATGGATAGTAATGGTACTGATTTACTTGTTAGAATATAGGAGTATTTCTTGTTTAATACATTTAACTCATTTACCCCTGAGGACACATTTAAACTCTTCCAATTCAAAGGTTGGAATAGTTCATGATGATATTTCAGGGGTGAATGAGTTAAAAAAAATATAATCATGGAGCAGTATACATACATACTATTGTCAGTATTACAAACATTTTCTTGGCCCTGAATGAGGAGATAGAAAACTCACCTTCTTTTTTATCTGTGGGTCCTTTTGATTGTGATTCTTGACATGCTTGCGCAGAGAACTCGGATCCGTGTATCGTTTGTTGCAGCCCGCTACCTGGCACGCGTACGGTTTCTGAAATATACAAGTTCCGATACCTTCAATTAATATGTTACTATATGTCACTAGCCTCTTTAAAGCTGCGGTAAAATTACTTTGAAATGGCAACAAACCTCAGCGCAACAAATGACAACTAACTTCAGCAACAAATTTCCATGTTTACTCATCAATTAATTCTTTTGCAACATTACCGATTCTTTTTTTTAATTTTGTGCAAATAAATTCTTTCAATCAAAGGATTAAAACTAATGAAGGCCTACAATAAAACTGATACTATCCGAGACTGATGAAATTGGCTTGCAAAGACCATGTATATATATATATATTTTGTATCTGCAGACTGCCAAACTAATAATACTAGCTAGAAATATATAGTGGAATGCATTTATTGACTGTTTTTCTGTATGTAAGAATGTTTCCTTCTTTCAAATGTGAATTTACACACAGAATAACAATGATTTCACTGAAATAGATTTTTTTTGTGTGCATTTCGTTCTTTTAAAACTTTTGAAATGCACACAGCAGGAGGATGTTGTTATTGAACTTCGTTTTCATTTTACACGTAACATTTTCTTAAATAGACTGTTTAAATAAGTGTTTAGTAAAGTACAGAACCTGATGATGTCAGAGTTTTACAGGTATATACACACCTGTGCACTATTTACCTGGGCAAGGTGTGGCTCTAATTTCCCATTATTGGCTATACAGCCGACAAATGCTTTCCACAGCATTTTATCTATGTATCGAGATAAATGGATTTTATTTAGAAAGTTAAATAAAGCTTTAAAAATCTTTTGTTGAATTAAATAAATTATTTGAAATTGTGCCAGCCCCAGGTGGAAGTATTGTCCTAAGCGAGTACAAGGATCAATGATAAGTCAACATTACCAGCCATCTTATCTGGCTGTACGGAAGCTCAAACACACCACACAGCCAAATACTCCGGACACGTCTCACACAAAAGATTTCCGTACATTTTTGTTTAAATACCAAAACATTTTTCAAACCTTATTGAAAAGTTATAACAAGATAGAAAACTTCATAATATTCTTGTTTACTAAAGGACAGCAAGGATCTTGAATTCATTCTTTTCATTTGCAAATATTTTTGTGACCATACATTTTCATTAATCCTGTTTTTTCTCTGTCCTAGTGTATGCTCTTGAAAAAGATAATTAAGCCAAATATTTTTTTCCTGAGTTTCCCGTTTACAATCCATTACTTTTTTTATTCTATTTTATGATTCCTTTATTAGAGAGCTTCTCCAGTTTCTGATTTTGTAATCTACCAATGCTGTAGGATATTTGTTTGCATGCTACTTAATGCTGGAGATTGATTTTTTGTGCTATCTACACTGTGGTGAAATTTTCTACTCAATATATCCCTTTCAAATAACACCTGAAATGAAGCCATTTACTTTTCTTGCATCTGTCAGAATACAGTATTGAATAAAGACAGCAGTGTACGCCTGTAAGGCTGTTAGTACACACAGCTTGACTTAAATTAATGACAGCATATTGTGAAGCGTATTTCATTTATAATGAAAGTGGTTTACTCAACGCAAACCTAGGCCATGGTCAAGGTTTCCGCACTCATTCCATAATGACAAGCCGATTATGATCTATGCTGAAAATGAGTAATAGAGTCAGATTTGGTTATCCAAATTGAATCAAACATTTCAAACTCATCATCCCATAATATACAGTAAAATTAATTCTACCTGATAACACTATGCAAAACAAACGTGAAAAGATGCATAATTCTTAGCAAAATAGAGTTGATATGAAAAATAAAATGCAGGTGCACAAACTCATTCATCTACAAATGAATGAACAGACACCCTGATTCTAGAATAACAACACCCCTCCCCCCACCCCCTCTCCCCTGCATCTTTTTAGGGGGTATAATAAATGGTTCTAGATTTGTAAGATCTTATATTGCCACACAAAGATTTATTAAACTGTTGGTTGTATAATGCATCACTTTATGATACAATCAGGCCAATTTGTCTGTAAGAAAAGCAAATTTCAAGGCAGATTGTGAAAAAATGTGTTTCTCTTTTTTAATAATTTCATGCTCCGCTGGCTTGAAGTGATAAATGATTTTTATTACTGTATTCAGGACGGTTACTGACAGACACCAATTATACCTATCAAGTCGTTTCAAATTGTACTTCCCGTTACAAAGGGACAGGTGTCTGTTTTCACCTGTAGAATACCTGTGATTTTATAGCATACATTGTGCAACCCTCAATACACATTGTAAGTGCACAATATACTTTAATATAGCCCTACACAATATCTTCATCGACAAACAATACCCCCTCGACAAGAGTAGTCCACTGTTGATCATATCAATCAAACACACTTCTTTGTTTAATTTTCATCAGAAATCTATTATCTTCAGCCGTCATCGTTTTTATTAGCTAGTAAATAATCCATGGGCTCCGATGATTTTTCGGATCATGTTTCAGGCTGCGTAAATTCCACATAATTGTAAACAAATAGGAGATTTTCTAAGGCTCATAATAGCTTTGATTTAAAGAAAACCTACAACTTTATTTACAAATTCCTATTGACAGGATCGGGCCAGGCAGTACCCGTGTGTTTCCAGTTACCGAGGTCAGCGTTATATTTAAATCTTATTTTGGTGATCAATCTCAGCAGATTTTTTTCCCCTATGTGCACCTATTTAACTTTATTTTCTCAGATCAATTTCAGGATTTTAACTTTTTTTTATTCATCTTGACAATGATGTCATTTAAATGACCTTGAATCGAACAGGATATGTTTGACACGGTCTGGCAAACCTAGTGTAGTTTCGACAAGTTAAAACAGTTTGGTTATGGCAATGGATCTGTGATTAAAAACTTGACTCATCTGTCAGACAATTTATACAAGATTTTTATCTTAATTGATTCCAAAATGCAACAAACAACAGGAAAAAAGTTCTTCATTTTTAAATAAAAATCTTCAAAACAAATTAGACATTCAATTTTCCAGGTATGAACGAACGATACAGGATGTTGTCTCCCGGTTACAAGAAACTCTATAAACGAAACCGGACAAAGAAGTTCCTGGTTCGACCAGAAATGTGACTGTCCAATAGTGGTTAGCCCTTTTACCCCTATGTAACTTTAGTAGACTCTACCATGCACTGATATGGATGAGTCCATCAATTTTGGTCTACAGTGGTGAAAGGGTTAATATTCTGGGGTTTGGATGTTATAAATGTGTAAATTCTAAATGAAACCGGACAAAGAAGTTCCTGGTTCGACCAGAAATGTGACTACATGTTCAATAGTGGTTATATTAGTATTCTGGGGTTGGGATATGTTATGACCGTGTAAAACTCACCGTATCCAGATGTGTTCGTTGATGTTTGGCTCTGTCGGAGGAGTTGCTGAAGGCCTTTGTACACCCTATATGAGTACATACGTACGGCCTCTCCCCCGTGTGGGACCTCAAATGAATCTTAAGATTCTCAAGACGTGAAAATGCTTTGTTACATCCCTCAAACTGAAACAAAAGTACACAAGATTTAAGAAAAATGTTTAAAACAAAAAGCCATAGATGAAAATGATTTTCAAAAAGCTTTCATTTAACTCATCCACCCCTACATATTTGACCTGGACTTGCCCATTCTTTGATTTGGTAAGGTAACTCATTCACCCCTACATTTCTAAACTGGACTTGTCCAGACTTTGATTTGGTAAGGTTCAAATGTGACTTTAGGGGTGAATCAGTTAAGACCCTAGATTAATTGGTACAAACTGTGTGTTGATGGGATTCAAACAAGAGTGTGTTTAATAACTGCATTTAATATTTGAGAGTGTCACTTCCAAATCTACGGTAAATCATGGTTCTCCATTTTTAATTCATTAAATTCCTGTTGTAGTTGCTTGTGACTTTACACAAATCTATCTTGAGTAGTTGCCAATAATGTTTTCCCTTAAATCTGATAGTTCCATTGAGTTTTCGACTATAACGCTATCAACCACAGCTTAAAACTGGTACCAATAGAAATCTGACAAATTTCTCCGCTGATTGAATGTTCCGATAAACTGATTTATTTCACGCACACACATAAGTTCCTGTTATGACAGAGGTCTAAAGTTGCAGAAGAAATTCTTAACGTGATATTACTCATGGCGATTTTTGGCACATTGTCGAGAATTTCCACAGAGGACCGTTTGGTGGATATGATACTGCAATGTATACCTGAACCATGGCGTTATTGTGTCGGACGTACGGTCTGGACCTTGGTTTCTGATTAACTACACAAATATTCTTACTTCGTGGATAAATTCTGCGGTTCATTTGTCTTGATATGCATACAATGTAGTATGAACAATTCATAATAGTTTAGAATTATGATAAACTTTTGTTCGTCCAAATAAGGACGTTTGACGATTTGTTTTATCCTTATATGGACTCAAAGGCGATAATTTGGTTTTTGATCTGTTAGACAAAGAAGTACATGTATTACATAGTCCTTAAAAATATATTTTGAACGAGCATTCTATTGCATAATATATTTCACTAAAAAGGAATTTTAGAAGTAAGAGTGTATACTGCATGGTAGTTTCAAATCTAGTATTATAAGCTGGCAGATGTGTTTAAAACTTTTAAGCCTCCATTAAATGTGAGTTTTGTCAGCAGGAATATGAAGATATTTTGTGATTCTTCAATACATGCTGAATCATAGCTACAGCAGAGTAGAGATGACCTGCACAGATCATGTCACACGTTTTTGTAAACAAGAAACAAGGTCATCGCCGATAAAACACAACATCTTGCACGTAGTTTGATTCACTTGAAAAATTCAAATCTTACTCTAGATCTACTTTGCTGTTGTTCATTAAATTGATTTACAAATACCTACAGTGCTAGATTTTTATCACAAAAAGTCTGAAGTCATAAGAAAAATTTTCACTGTTTTTGAAAAAAGCAAATTTTTAAAGTCAAAGTCTGCGGAATGTTATAGTCTATATGACTCTGATGGTGTTAAGTTGATTTTGTTGACTATGCAGAGTTAATCGGACTCTTAACGCCCGCAGTTCACTGATAGCTTCAAGTGTTTACCCCCTGTGTTACTTCCTCTTACAAAATTTAAGACTTCTTGTCACTACAAAATTGCTTATAAGTATATTGTCAAGATTTCAAGTTTACCAGCATGGGATAAAAGTATCTTTATGTTTTCCGAGAAAATACTACCCTGTATTGAAAATATATTTATATTTCGAATGATAATGTGATTGTTTGGTCTGAACTGTCGTGTGAGGTCAGGAAGAGGTCAGAGACTATCTTCGATAATTCTGTCCAATGTTTGTTAACTTATATTAGCTTACCCCAGTCTAGTCTTAATCGACAAGGCCAAGAAATCAAATACGCCGTCAGACAATCATTTCACTGTGCAAGCTAATAGAAATGACTACAGAAAAAATTGCGGTAATTTCTGCAAACTTCTTACATGGAGAGGCCTTTGTGATCAATCGTCATCAATCTTTCAAGACATTTTCAATGCTTAACTAAATATACACCCACAACACTTAAATTTACTCAAACAAATACATCGAAAGTGTACAATGAAATGAATTGGTGGAAAAAACAAACGGCTTAATCACTTGAACCATGATAATGCATTTAATGGTAAATTTACCGATCAATTTTCAAAACAATTGATCTTATTTCTATCTTGATTGATTCACCCCTACATATTTAAAGTGGACTTGCCCAGTCTTTGATTTGGTAAGGTTCAGATGTGACTTTAGGTGTGAAGGGGTTAACTAACTTATCTTCAGATGATATCGCATACAAAATCACAACCAAATCACAACCAAATCATTATTGAAATTGTTAAATATATATATTCAAATGACATACATCTGTTACATAACTGAAAGTGTGAAATGATTGCTTTTTGCTGTATTTTCACCTGTCTACAAACCTACAGTCATCTTGTACATCAGAACTAAACTGCCCTTAATTACAACCAAACAGCATTAAATCACGTCCTTACAAACTTTGTCCCTGTATGAGCTGTCACAAATTTGAAAACGTCACATGACAAAACTGAAACATTACACCCATATATTTAGATGATTTAAAAAAAGACATTTGTTTCAAATGTCCGTCTATAACACTGGATTTGTTAAACAATCATGTAACGTTTTAATGAACATGCTAACCCAGGTACCGCCACCAGGTTGACCTTTTGTCATAGACATTTTTAATGTATTCATTTCACAGCCGTAACTTTTGGAGACATTTCAATGAGTGTAGGGTTACTACACAGGTGAGTGTCCTGCTGATGCATTGTGGGACATCAGTGAGAATCAACCAATGTATGTAACGACTACTTTAAGGTTTTTTTGTCCAGGTTATTTATTTCTAAAAAAGTTATTTTATTGTGGTACTTTATAAGATTTATTATTGTCTATAAATAATTCTTCCTTGCAACACAGGTTGCATTGTAACATCAGAATCAACCAATGTGTGTACATATTACTTAAGGTTTTTTGTCCAGGTTATTTATTTCTTAAAACAGTATTTTTATTTGGTACTAAAAAAAAGATTTTATATTGCCTTTATAAATAATTCGCCCTTGCAACACAGGTGTTATACTACACATGTGAGTGTTTTACTGATGCATTGTGGGACATCAGAATCATTCAATGTGTGTTAAGACAGACTACTTAAGTGGTTTTTTTATCCAGGTTATTTATTTCTTAAAAAGTTATTTTATTGTGGTACTTTATAAGATTTATTATTGTCTATAAATATTTCTTCCTTGCAACACAGGTTGCATTGCAAGACATTATAATCAACCAATGTGCGTATGTACTTCTACAGTTTTTTTTTATACAAGTTATTTATTTCTTAAAAAGGTATTTTATTGTGTTGCTAAATAAGATTCAATATTGTCTTCATGAAAAATTCTTCATTGCACCACAGGTTGTATACTAAACTGGTCAATAGATTTAAGCCAGAAATGGCCATTTAACCCTTTCACCCCTATGTAACTATAGTAGACTCTGCCATGCATTGATCTGGATGAGTCCATTATGGTCTCCAGTGGTGAAAGGGTTAAAAAACATAATTAAATGGTTAATACTCCTAACTTAGTAGTTGAATTTCTCTAAAGTTGCTCTAACAGGACAATAAATAAAGTGATTAGCTATTGTTACATTTAAAACAGAATCTCTTGATTGATGTGTAGAGAAGCTTTGGAGCGGAAGTGCAATGCATGTGTCTGCCATGAATTACAGATCGTTAGCAGTCTGGTCATGGCAGTTTAATCAACAAACGTCTTCTACAATTAGTCCAGCTCGGGGCAAACTTATCAATTATTAAATCTACTCGACTGTCCTACATGATACCCGGAAATACAAACCTACTTTCTATAATATTGTAACGTAAAACTTGTATCGATGTCAGGCCGAACTTCCTCTGATCTAACGGCAGTGCACTGGTCAAGGACATACGTATCAAAATAAAGGTTAACACGACAATCCATGTGTAGGACCGGCATGATTTTGACCTTTTGGAACTTGTTTTGCTTAAAAATACATGTGTGAGTTGGAAACAGATTAGCTGTGTATTGATAAATGTGTTATTGTTGTATGATCATTTAATTATACATACTGGTGTAATACATGTCTGACGCAGTGCAGAGCCCAAACATTCAAACATTTTTTCTTGAATTTTCATCAAATATTTAGTCCTGAAACTAAAACTGCATTCATTTTGAAACCATAGAACATTGCTGACTACAAGTCACTGTTACAGGTCGGACTTTACACAGACAGTATCTGGGATGATGTACAATGCAAGGTTAACTGTGGATATAGGTAGAATTTTACTTACTGTACATTTGTTTGGCTTCTCCCCAGAATGTACCCTCATGTGAATAAGTAACTTGTATCTGGCATTGAAGGGCTTATATCGGCGCTGGCACCCTGACCAGAAGCACGTAAAGTCCTCACCCTTTCTCTGGTCAATGTGGGCCTTTTCTATATGACGGACAAGTTCGTCTTGTTCCTTAAACATAAGATTACAGTCAATCCACCGGCACATGTTTTGTTTCTCACCGTTCTCGTCTAGTTCTCCGTCGTCACACATGTCACCGTTCATGTAGTTATTTTCATTGATAATGTTATTGGTGTTCACCAAGTTGTTACTGTTGTTGCTCAGCTGGGAGAGCGGTTGTAGAGCGGGCGCCACCTGGGGTGCCATGTTGTTGTGCTGGAAGTTGTGTTGTTGGAGGGGCTGTGTTACGTGCTGTTGTTGCTGAGGTGCTGATGTGTGGATGTGGTGGTGGTGCTGTGTCGTTGGCATGTGTGGCATCTGTTGTTGTTGGGAGGTCGGAGTTGGCCCAGCAGGGTTCTGAACCACGGCCTGTTCGTAGGGCGGGGGTGGGCGCCCGACCACTGCCAGGTTACTGCTGATGTTGGTGCCAGATGAGGCGCTGTTGTGCTGGTGGTTATGTTGGTGACCAAAATTATTCATTTGAGAATAACGCATGTCCTCCATTGCACGCTGCTCGAAGGAGGGGACATCACTCTGTTGTACCACAACCTGGTTACTGACGATGTCGGGAAATATGTCCGACAGGTTCTCATTGATACCAAACTCTGGCTCACGTTTAAAACCACTATGTGGAGTATAGTGGGTTCTAGGCCTGGATAGGCCAGATCCCGAGTAGGGACTACCAGTGCTACCTCCCCTGTTACTCCTGTGTGCAATCAAGTGACCAAAGTGGCCTGGCTGGACCCCGGGCTGTGGTGACACGCTTGTGGAGGAGCTGCGTGACCCGTTGATATATGCCACCAGCGAAGTGGGCGACGTCCGTATAAGGGAATAAAGGTCCACTCCATCTGAGCCGATTGGGGAGATTGACAGAGCACGTTTCGTTCCATGCATCCGTACATGTGCTGAGTTGCGTGGACTTGACGTGAAGTTGGAACCTGATGGCGATGTCTCCATGTGTTGGTAGGGCGATAAAGAGCAGGTGGCACTTGGGATCATACCATTGGAGCAGTTGGATTGGCGGTCCATTTCACTTGCTGTAGTAACAGAGGTGCCGTTGCTGCCATGGTGGACTTGTGGCAAAGGCTTGTACGGGTTCCATTCACTCTTGGTGACTGGGAACGGCTCTAAGAAAACATGTTTGTCATTCCCATTAAAAGATGGCGTTGTCACACGGTCCTGCATAGTTGGGGTCTGTGCAGAGGGTCGTGGAGTTGACCGGATGCTGGACACTTCACTGGGCGTAGGGGTGGACGTCTCCAGACGGTTGGGAATGTGTAGGTTCTGCTGCTGTATTGTCTGGTTGCTGGGTTGCTGGACCTGGTGCCCCATGGAGCGGTTGCGTGGATTGATCCCCATACACATCGGTCCCATCATTCCATTCATATCTGTAATGACAACAAACAGGATCTTCATAAACAAACAAAAATAGATATAGATCTATGCTTTTGTAGATGAAATTTGAATGAAAAGTTAGCAAAAGTGAACCAAGAGACACCGAAACAAAAGGAGAGACAACAAGAGGTGTATCGTGAACTCTGATCAAGCAGACAATCCGCAACCCTGCACAAACAACAACATGTGTGGTCCTATTGGGCTCCAATTAAGATAGAGCACTGCCAACCCTCACATTAGTATAAGGTACCAGTTTCAATGTATCTTGCTGTGTCTTCCATAAAAATAACCTAATTCAATGCCAAGAAAATTTATATAAGTCACTGTATGATCATATCCATGGGACGAAGAAAACCTAGAAAAGCAGTAACATGTTAAGGGCATTTATGGTAATTGGATCATGGCTTCGGCGGCTTGTTGTGTAAGAAATCTTGAATATTTTCTGGTACAAACCTCAGCTGCATATTAATATGTTTTAGGCAGGATATGGGAGTTGGACTGAATATGGCTACCCGTAAGATAAAATTGAAACGTATTATTACGATTTTATTGATAATTTTATCATTAAACATTTAATTACGGTGATTCAATGTCTTTATTTGTTTGTATTTTTTTAATATAAAGCAAATAAACTATGTTCATGTATCAAGTTTGATATTGATTTAACATTTCAATCTATTATACAATGTCGTTACCTAAAGTAGCTGATCTACTGGCAATATTAAGAAATGTCGCGTCTGATTGCAAAAGTCTGTTAAACGTTTACATTGAGTTAATCATCAATAGTTATACACAGAATCAATACAGGCATCTAATAGTTATTTCTCTCCGTCCTTTGTACGAAGACCATTGCCTCTGCTATAATTTGTTTTCAGACTCCTCAGCCTCCCGTTATTAAAATCTGATTGTGCTATCGATTTGTGCCCCATTGATCAAGCGGGGCCACTGACCCATGAAGCATTTACTCGTGTGATCTCAAAAGGTTCAATTTGATTAAATATCCCTAATTATAAGCTCAACCCAACAGGTAGTCAGTCTGTCAGAATCGGGCAGACATTGCAGACATGGGTGAAATGTCGTTGAGTTGTTTGCCTGTAGCGTATTTAGAATTGTTCTGTTACAGAGATAGCTATGAAGTGCATGATATGTTTACCTACACATCCTTATAAAGAACAACAAACGGCCTAATAAACGGACTACAATAACAATAAATAGATATTTAATTTATATTATTCATTTCGTTTTTATTGTGTTGATTTTATCAAAGAGTTCAAAATCTCACTCCAGAAATTTGCTAGAATCCCCTCCTCCTATGTCAAGTGTATATATAGTGTGTGACACTGTACCTATATCTATAGGCAGATAGTCACAGATACGGGAAAGGCAGGCCTAGACACGACATAAACACCTCGCAGAAATAAATTACATTTAAATAACATCAGCTGTTTACCACATGAAATTTAAACATTACACAATGTATAAACTTATCACCAAACAATAGATAAGTTTGAAGTTTATCGATTTTAAAGCTAAAAATATCGCCAATACCTGACTTGTATAAGGGGTAGAATGGTTGCCCCACTCTAGAAAACATTTCTGAAAAGCTTAAAATCCGCTTCATCTTGCTATGGGCAATAAGACTCTAAAATGGCTTAAATAAGTATGCTGTGTTGATTAGGCGACATCAGGGGCCTTTTCAATATTTGTCAGGATTCGTAACGTCCCACTATAAACCTGTCACACATATCTAGGATCTTGAACCCTTGCTTTTAATTCAAGATTTATGATGATCATGATTTTATTGTTGTTCCAGAAAGTGGTACAAGTTGTTCTAAATACAGGACTTGATGTCATACAAGATGTCAAAGACACATTTTTTTACTTATGTGTGTGTTGAAGTGAAAGCTAATATTTATCATTGAGAACAGAGTTTGAAAATTAACACATAGGTCAGAATCAAGGCATAAAAACAAATCTTTGGCCAAGGTAAGAAAAGAAACAGAGAAAAAGTCCATTGTGTTCCGATGCCTTTCACAGCTAGGCTTTAATGAAAGTAGAATGTACATTATATTTGAAAAGTATATAAAGCCAGACAAATCGTGCTATTCACGGCACGTATCGGCTAGTTAGCTTAACTTGTGCTTGTCCAAATTACATAAAAACATGATACCATTCGAAACAATACAAGTTTATACCCATTTCAATTTTGATTACAAAGATTCAGAAAAAATTCTCTGCCTTACTACAAAGTTGAGTCACAACTGTCTTTATAGCTAAAAATTTTCTGTCAAAAAGCAGAAAAGTTGACTTTTTCTATAAATGGTTTTTGAACATTTGCCAAACCATGTCAGGGAAAGTTGTTTCAATTTCAGTTCAGCTCTGCCTGTTCATTGTTCTCTGTCATTTTGATGAAAAGTCGAAACCATACCAGAACTATTTGATTCCTTTGAAACTTGAAGTTGTTCAAGTAATAATGTAAGTCTTATTTAAACAAATATTTTTCAGAGCGGGTCGGTTTTGTTTTGACAGCAACCTTTAACAGACCAAAAACAATACTGTTGACCTATTTTGCGGTGTCTTCAAGAAAAGTTCAGCAATTGAAATTTCGGAAAAGAATCCCAAGCACGTTTATTATTCCTTGTTAAGCATTTGAAGATTATTTCTGATTTTCTGTCACCCACACATCCAGCACAAACACATTCCTTAAGGCTACTGAAATGCGCCTGAGCCGTAAATCTTTGATAATACCAAGACTATCTAAGAAGAACCATTTTTTCTTGAAACAACAGTTTTCAAGAATTCCATTTCATAATTTTTTGTGGAGAATGTGGAAGATTAAGCAAATCAAAAGTTTCAATTTTAAATACCCCTAATCCCTATGGTGTCATTATTTTTTTCTTTAAATAGCAAAATTAAAGTCTCTTGGGGATATGTAGAACCAATACACAAACAGATCAAAAGTGGGGTGGCAAAAAACCTGTTACATGTACAGTTTGATCACCAAATGGGTACGTTTTTTCTGCGAGAGATTGGACAATGATAACAGGCTATGTTGACTGTTAATTCAGTAATACCACTGCTGGATCAATTGTATCCATTCTATTATTCTGTTTTATTGTCCAATCTGCATTTAAATCATTGTTTATATGCTTTATCTGGAGCACCGGCCCGTAAATAAAACATCAACTCTAGCTGTGCCGCGGTAACGAGGCCGCGATCAGGACTGCTTCCGATTGGAGCCCTGCTTTGCATGAACCAGTACACAGGGGGCATCTATTGGTCAAATATTTGAGCCATCCTTTTGATTACGTTTAAGTTTTTCTCTGACCTCCTTATTTCCTTTGTCATCCCTGATCATTATGATTACAGTTAGATTTTTCATATAAATCAGTATTTTCAGTCACGACATTTAAATCTGAGTCAGTTCAGAAAGCTTTGATCATGATCACATGCCTTTCATTAAGAGATAATAAAAGCTTTCTCGGAAGCAATTTTATTTATCATGATTTTATCCTTTTGTAGATAATCGGTATGACTAGGTTACTAGATAGATAAATTACAGGATGGTAACGTTAAATGAGATATCGCATGAAAACACGAAAACTTTCATGATCGTCCTACCTAGGAATATTTATTTCATTAAATTTTTATTGTTATTTTCTTAATCTGTATTTGTGATAATGAAATATCATCTATGATGTTACAGTATTACTTTAAACACATTTCTATAGATTCTTATCTTTCAAAGATGGTTTTAGGTCTTGCAGAAGAAAAATCAACTCATGATCAACTGTCACTTAAAAAATAATTCACTTCCTGAACCGATTATCAGAAAACAGCTGTCCAGTGAAATATTGCCCTTCTCAAGTAAAATCAATGATTGTTCCGCGACATACTTTCCCTTAAATTTTAACTGCCCGTTAAAATATTTGCGCTTCAATGATGAAATGTACAATCACACAGTGAAATATCCGTCCTTCAATGATGAAATTCACAATTTCACAGTGAAATATTTGCTCGATTACTGGTGAAATTTATAATCGTGTGGTGAAATATTCGCCCTTTGCCAGTAAAATCTATAAAAGCTCAATGTAAATGTTATCCTTCACAGCAGAAATGTTATATATTAAATTGTAGGTTGTGTATTAATCTTTGTTCTCGTAATGCAGTAAATGTGTGGCAGGCATTCTTTTATTGACGATTACTATAGGGCCTGAATTTGATTTACAATGTCAACCGATCCGATTTAACGGTGTCGGTAATCTGGACCAGTAAAACGGACATTTCATCGATATCCCACATCAAATTTCTAAATTTAATGCAACAAAATAATTTTCAATGACACAGTTACTGTGATATTGTCTGAATGGTATTGAAAATCCTTCACCTCTTATAAATATTCTCCATTACATTGAAAGACCGGTATTTAAAAACTAAGCTCTGTATAGGTCATGGCCAGATTTTTTTTTAAACCCCGATAAAAGTGTTGTATTTTATCAATTTAAGTGTTCATAATGTCCCTAAAATGTTTTAAAGAATTAATGTTCACCGAATGTACAGAACACAGTGCCTTTAAATATTGAATATGTTTCTAGTGTGACAATACGACGGATACATAAGTAATCTTCCTGAAGGCACCTATTGTGACATCATGACTCACAGAAAAATACAGTGATTCATCCTCGTGGTGTAGATCATCGAGGATCTCTGCAATAAATTTGAAGTCCGCAGACAATATTTACGACAGCGTACTGACATCAGAGAGAACTTGTCCCTTAAGAAACACTAATATTTAAAACAATCGTCTTTATTCCTATATAACAATGCCCTTTTTTCTAAACTGTTTTTGTTATTTTTTCTTTCCCAACTATTAAAATGGTACAAAATTTCAAGCAAAAAAAATAATTAAAAAAATTGTTGTCACTTAAGATTTATTCCAACAGAATTATTTAACAAGCTTTGAATACTTTTAAATCTATTGAAACGAATCTTATACATCGTTAATTTTTTCATGTATTTTTAAATTATCCAAATTGTTGGTTTTTATTCCGATTACATTTTCGACATGCTTGTTCTTTCATACAAATGTGACTCTTTACAAAATCTGATAAAAGTATTATGGCTATTTCATGTCTAACATTGGTCTTTCGTGAAAAAAATGTAAACTTTTTTAACATTTTATTATTTGAATAAGCATGGAATTGAAATACACATAACATTTTTATTTTATTTTGACAAGATTATCAAGTAGGAAAAGTTTGCGATGAAAAATCTTATTT
Source organism: Mizuhopecten yessoensis (assembly GCF_002113885.1). Taxonomy (NCBI): domain Eukaryota; kingdom Metazoa; phylum Mollusca; class Bivalvia; order Pectinida; family Pectinidae; genus Mizuhopecten; species Mizuhopecten yessoensis. The sequence goes on along the minus strand of NW_018403543.1, from coordinate 796,102 downwards.
GTGGCTTAATATGGCTTAAAGATGCATAAATTCAACATTCTGTTCGGAATCTGTTCAGGAGAAATACCTTCATACACCAATTATATCTCAAATGGAAGATTTTGTTTCAGTTAAGATTTACTTAATGTCTCATTAAACTTTTAAATGATCAGGAATGTTTCCGTTGACATATCTAAAATTTGATTAGTTTGACAAAAACAACGCAAGTGAAAATAATAAAATTAATAATGTTTGAGTAAAATGATTGGCATTGTACCCAGTTTCAAGCTACGGTATATATACCTGCCTTAAGAAAATGTTTCGAAATATCAGATTTGTCATGCTTTACAAATCCACGCAATAACTTCAGAAGAAATAGGTAGGAGTTCAATTTCAAAAGAAACACATTTTTTTTCTGTAAAAATGTACTTTAAATCTCATTTAACTTACAAATGATCGTGGTTGTTGCCCAAGTGCTAATGTATTTGATGGCTTTAAGTTACAGTCTGGCGTCAGACAGCATCGAACTATCTACCTGATTCGATGAACTGAAGGTTTTTAAAATATTATTTTTTACTTAGCATAATATTTTCTACAAAATGTTTTCCATTTAGAGTACCGTAGTCGTGTGCGTTTCTTTGTTGGCGAGGGAGTGATACGCTATAAGCAGAGATACACACGCCTACAAACGTATATACTCTACAACGAACCACTTCCCATATTGACATCCCTGACACATAATCAATATACTAATTAGCGGGCTACTTTTTTCTTTCACACCTTCACATCGAGGGACCGGCGAAAGCTCCTTCGAAGCGGCGAAATCGCTTTCCATCTTCACACTTTTTTCTATCGACTTTGCCTGTACCTCAATGTGTCAAATCGTACCATCTACATCTAAGGGTAAAACGAGGCCCAGACCAAAAAAATGGGTCTTCTACAGAGCGTAGGTGGAGAACATGTCGATAAAAAAATCTTTTATCAATAAAATCAAAAAGTTTCTTTCTTCTCAGACAATTAAATCTGCTGATAGTGCACTATCTCAGGAAAGAACAAATCCATTAGGTTTGCTTTGAGTTTCTCCGTAGAGATCAAAGAAAGTGATCTAACATCTGTCAGTCATTGGTAGCTATTATAGATTACAAACTGATCTTTGACCTTTATTGTAACCTTTGACCTGAACTGAAGCAACAATTGATTATTTCCTATTACGCATGAACAAGGACATTTCAATAGTTTGGCAAAAAGGAGCCAAAAGGATGTGATGAACCACAGTTTTAGAAGATGACTCTAGCTTTAGGTGTTGAAGAGGATAAGGTTTTCACTTTAATCCGCATACATACACTGCCAGAGTAAGGGAACCAGACGGACAATCCGAATGACCTTTGACACAAGCAGAAGCCGTAAGAAGATGAAGGGACATCATCTTATTTCACCTTGTTTTGTGTTTTTCTGATCAGCATTATCCCTTCTTATCAAACGATCAATTATTTATCCGGACATGTCTGATAAATCAGCGACATCTTTACGAAGTATCTGTGGAACAGCGGCAGCGACTGGGCACCGGCCGGCTATGTTAAATATTTCATCCTCGCCCCATTGATTAATCGTTGTACCAGGCTCCTCATTCTCATGCATTTGTATTTTGTATCGTATTTCATTAAGTCATCAAAGTTTAGCCAGAACCTCGGAGTGTGTCTGCAGTTCAATTGTCCAAGTCAACCGTTTTACATTAAATTCCAATGAAATTTTTACGTTCTCCTTTTCACAATGAGACTTGTCTCCGCTAATTGGGTTATTGATTTCCACTTGAATTATGGAGAGGAGAAAACTCAAACAAATGAAAGCGAATGTCGTACTCTGACCAAGTCCTTATCATACACTCCTAACAGCACTGCCATAATCAATGACAGTGCAACCAGGTCAAGATTTACACAAAATTAATGTCTATTACTAACAAATATTTAGACTTTATGAATATGAGGGCTTTTTTGTTAAATTATCAATATAATAAATCAAATACATAATTTTTTATGTAATTTGTTTTTCTTTTATCACATAGAAAAAAGTTGTTTAAACCGATTCAATAAGATTCATCAGTTTGGAAATATGTATTATCAAAGTTTTACTTTCTACACAAACAATGTACGTATCATTAAAAGTGTTGCAACGATTCAAGACCTTGTTTTTCATCATCTAGACCTTACTAAGCATCTAATTTTAAACATATCTTAAGTATATTTTGATGAGAAGCTTTACCATTATTGACAAGAGCTACTACAAGCAGTGACTGAGACGTACCAGATTTGATATGGCGGGTTTGGAAGAAGCTGTTGGCTTGGTGATGTCCCATGCCCCGGGGCGTAGTTCCATTCTGTGAGGGTTTGCCTTGATTTACCACACTACGGGTCGTGGACAGGGCTGGTAACTGAATGTTCGTCTTGTCCTGCCCAAGGGGAGGAATGGGTGTAGTGCCACATGATGGTGGCACGGGGGTGTCGGGCTGTATTCGTAATGCGGGTATACTATTTCCACTTCCCTTCATTGTACCACCATTCTGACTACAACTAGAGTTGAGCCCATTCATTTTTCTGAAAAATAGAAACAATAACAGCATATAATAAAATCTAAAAAAAATAAAAAAATGAATAATAATATTCATCTTAAAATCAGTGGTAACATATGAAGCTACAAGGAATTGTAAAAGTCACCAAGTTCATGTTAAGACAAAATTAAATATGAAATTATCTGGAATTATTGAAGTGCATCAATTTGTGCTTGATTTGATAAGTCAACAGACCGGAGAAAATTTTGGAAACAAACAGACAAGGGCAGGGGGTAATATATATTAGCCTAAATACCAGTGTCTATTTTTTTTTCTAACCCATTTCGATGAGCAAAACATCAGAGCTTCTGCTGGTTAATAAGACATTAGAATGGTCCACGGTCAGGTCTCCGATCAAATTACCCAGGAAGGACTTCGTGTCTACCCCAAACAATTAAGTTATGTATTTTTTTATTTTGTACCAGACAAGGACTTTGCCAGAGCTGGCAGAGTCCGAAATAACAAAACTTGAATAGCCCTATGTCATCTTCTACTGTCAGGTACTTGTGTAGTATTTGCACGGTTTGTGTACAGGATTGCTACGGTTGTTTAACTCCCCCGACTAACATATTTCAAATTTTCCTATATGTGAATGGCTTTACTAAAGCCGTTTAACCTCCCCACCTTCATTTTTTAATCCAGTTTGACCTTAAAGATTTCTTCAGTGGTTTTTTATTATTATTATTATTTTAATTCTTCAATTCTTCCAGAGGAGAGGGCTGTTTTAGGCTTTGATTGTTGTCCAATTCCTTTTGTATGTAAGACCTATACAATAAAATATTCTAAAACGAAAAATTCTTGCAGAAAAACTTATCTCAAAATACTTGGGACTTTAAATTGTCAATTAGCCCGTTTTTTTCCTTAAATATTTTTTATTCATTTCTTTTATATATTTTCAATTGACATTTCAAGTAGATTTATATTTTTCTTTATGTAGCATTTCTCAATGGCTTTTCTTTATCCAAGTAAATGTTTTGAAATAAACATGAAAAAACATTTGAAGAAAAAAAAGAAGAAAAATGTCTACCAATGAAAATACTGAATATAAAGGAGGAACACATCCTATCACTAAATGACGACAATTTCTGCATTAATGAAACTTTTAAATGCAAGAAAATGGTTATTTGGTTGTGCGATATTAATCAAATCAATGTAATCTGATTACGTATAATCCACAGCTTTTCAGGACTAGAATTCATAGTCAATTTTGGACAGTCACATTGAAATCGCGCTCTGACATATTGCAGTGTTCAAAAGAAGTGGTGCCGAAGCATTGACGTCATACATACGAACGCTGTGTAAGGTGTGTCTTTGTAAAAATGTAGACCTAGGTGAAAACCGATTTTTTATTTTAGATTTAATGTATGTAACTCGTCGTAAAAACTCAACCATGTGTGAAGATAGGTAAGATCAACAAGCCGAGTAAACAACACACCCCTGTACATGTCCAATAAACGGGGGTTGTAATCCGATAGAAAGATCCAACATCGAACCGAAAGAGTTCGTCTGATCCATGATCACGATCATGATTAAAACAGGGTAGCCAAACTGGTCTTTATCTACCATTTTAAAATCATTTCTGAATTATTGAACTCCAAATTATTGAGTGCCACAATATCAAGTGATTTTTTCTTAGTTAACACTTATTTACAGATTGATTTAAGAGAAAACGATTTCTTTTTGTACATTAAGTTTGAATGAAATGTTGTGTATGTGATGAAGTGGAATGTAACTAAGGTGAGTCATTACCACAGGTGTAAAAGATGTAAAACAGGTGTCACACACACAGATGTTGATTGTATCTTTGTGTCACAAACAAATGTGTATACATCATAAACACCAATGTACCACAAACACAGGTGTAACACACACACCACAGTGAATATACACGGGGGTAACACACACACCAAAGTGAATATACACAGGTGTATCACACACACCAGAGTATATATACACGGGTGTAACCCACACACCAGAGTGAATATACACAGGTGTAACACAAACACCAGAGTAAATATACACGGGTGTAACACACACACCAGAGTAAATATACACGGGTGTAACACACACACCAGAGTGAATATACACAGGTGTAACACACACACCAGAGTGAATACAAACGACTGTAACATAAACACCAGAGTGAATACACACGGGTGAAACACAAACACCAGAGTGAATATACATGGGTGTAACACAAACACAGGAGTAAATATACACAGGTGTAACACAAACACCAGAGTAAATATACACGGGTGTAAAACAAACACCAGAGTGAATACACACCGGTATAACACAAACACCAGAGTGAATATACACAGGTGTAACACACACACCAGAGTGAATATACATGACTGTAACACACACACCAGAGTGAATATACACAACTGTAACACAAACACCAGAGTGAATATACACGGGTGTAACAAAAACACAGGTGTGAATATACACAAGCGTAACACAAACACCAGAGTGAATATACACAGGTGTAACACACACACCAGAATGAATATACACAAGCGTAACACAAACACCAGAGTGAATACTCACAAGTGTTACACAAACACAGGTGTAACACACACACCAGAGTGAATACACATGGGTGTAACACACATACCAGAATGAATACACATGGGTGTAACGGAACACACACATCAGAGTTAATACACACGGGTGTAACACACACATCAGAGTTAATACACACGGGTGTAACAAAAACACAGGAGTGAATATACACAAGCGTAACACAAACACCAGAGTGAATACTCACGAGTGTTACACAAACACAGGTGTAACACACACATCAGAGTTAATACACACGGGTGTAACAAAAACACAGGAGTGAATATACACAAGTGTAACACAAACACCAGAGTGAATACACACGGGTGTAACACACACATCAGAGTTAATACACACGGGTGTAACAAAAACACAGGAGTGAATATACTCAAGCGTAACACAAACACCAGAGTGAATACTCACAAGTGTTACACAAACACAGGTGTAACACACACACCAGAGTGAATACACACGGGTGTAACACACACATCAGAGTTAATACACAGGGGTGTAACACAAACACAGAAGTGAATACACACAGGTGTAACACACACACCAGAGTGAATATACACAGGTGTAACACAAACACAGGTGTAACACTAACACAGGTGTAACACAAAGAGTGAATACACACTGGTATAACACACACACCAGAGTGAATATACACAGGTGTAACACACACACAGGTGTAACACACACCAGAGTGAATACACATGGGTGTAACACACACATCAGAGTTAATACACAGGGGTGTAACACAAACACAGGAGTGAATATAAACAGGTGTAACACACACACCATAGTGAATACACACGGGGGTAACACACACATCAGAGTTAATAAACAGGGGTGTAACACAAACACAGAAGGGAATACACACAGGGGTAACACACACACCAGAATGAATATACACAAGCGTAACACAAACATCAGAGTGAATACTCACAAGTGTTACAGAAACACAGGTGTAACACACACACCAGAGTGAATATACACAGGTGTAACATACACACCAGAGTGAATATACACGAGTGTAACACAAACACAACAGTGAATATACATAGGTGTAATAACAAACACAGGTGTAGCACACACACAGGTGTAACACAAAGAGTGAATACACACGGGTGCTACACACACACCAGAGTGAATACACATGGGTGTAACACACACACCAGAGTGAATATACACAGGTGTAACATAAACACCAGAGTGAATACACACGGGTGTAACACAAACACAGGTGTAACACACACACCAGAGTGAATACACACGGGTGCAACACAAACACCAGAGTGAATACACATGGGTGTAACACAAACACAGGTGTAACACACACACCAGAGTGAATACACACAGGTGTAACACACACACCAGAGTGAATATACAACGGTGTAACACACACCAGAATGAATATACACGAGTGTAACACAAACACTAGAGTGAATATACACGAGTGTAACACAAACACAGGAGTGAATACACACGGGTATAACACACACACCAGAGTGAATACACACAGGTGTAATACACAAACACAGGAGTGAATATACACGGGTGTAAAACACACACCAGAGTGAATACACACGAGTGTAACACAAACACTAGATTGAGGAAACACATGTGTTGCACACACTTGTTGTGGTTTCATGACCACAGCACACTAGGTTCAATTGGTAGAGCGTCTGTCTAGAGTACAGAGGTCCTTGGTTCAAATTGCAGTCTGGCAGTGCAGTTTTTCTATCCTAACACAGTGGTGCCTGTGACCAACCCTTGTTTCAAGCACTGGGTGTATGCATGCATGGCACGGGGGATAACTGAATATTGGTTGTTAATGGTGTTGTAATCGGGGGTCACAGAAGACCTAACAGATATGTGCAGCATTATATTGCAGCAATATTTCAGCAGTGAATTTGGTACGTACAACATCTGGTAGCTAAAAATGGTAGAGCTTCTCTCTAGAGATTGGAAGTCTGGGTTCAAATTCCGGTCCGGTCATGCCTTTTTTCCTCTCCTGATACACACACAATACTTAATTATATAACCTCAACCTAAACCAAAACATTCACACACACATGTAAATGAATCACAGCTCAATCATCACGGCATACCATACACTTACACACCGTTAGTATATAACCTCCACCTAAACTGTTACATTTTGACGGGGTGTTGAAAAGTGTAATATTCAAGTTTGAATTGAAGCCGAGTATAAATAACTGGTAAAAAAAACATTCATTTCATACATTTTTGTCAACAAGGAAAATAAATTATTACAATTAACATTTAAACCATTGTCCAGATTTCAAACTATAAATTCACTGCAGTCAAAAGCTAAAAGAAGAATCTAACATGCCATGAAAATTAATCCTTAAAAAAATATGCCTTCACTTATTAACTGATTTAGATAATATACACAACTGTATAATATCAAATAACATTGAAAAGAAAATAGGAAATTCCCAACTTGAAATGAAAGAAGATACCGTTTACGAAATAAAAATAACAATTAATAAAATCTCCTTGAGCGGCCGCCGTTAGATCCGCACAATAAATGTCCTGTAGCCTGAGTATTGTTGCTGTATTGGGTGAGTAAATCCGGGGAACGGGGATAGCTACTTACACCACAGAAGTAGAGGGCCGATCATCCATTTTAATCCAATAAACACATTTAAATCAGGAATTCCAACACTCTTGTATTTCATACTCTTGCGAAATTAATACTCCGGTTGTACTACACTGTCACACCACCTGTTAACAGGCATTGGGTTATCTAAGGAAACTTTCCCTTTATCCAGAATAACCATATTTGTCACAGCCAAACTGTGGACCTGCACACCTTCTCGATCACGACATAGAACTACCGATACATGTAAACGTGAACAAACCCTCGCAATCCCGATCGAGCCCACTCGAGAGCACACAATCGCTTTGTTTTTTAATCAACCCGACAAAGGACTTCTCACAACACAAACACCTAAATCTTGGCAATAATATCAAGATAAGAATGGTCATGTGACCCATCAATATGAAAATGATTTTGGCCAATTTGACCCATATAAATCATGTGTCTCGCTGGCTTTATACCTACTGACATAAACAGGGCTGATAAGGCAATTGTCATATAGCTGTTTCGGTTGGACGCCCCTATCTCGACTACAAATATCAAACTTAAGACTAGATCTGACCCAAAACCGATATGTCACCGTTACAAGAGATTCTCATCGCAATATTAGATTGTAATATAATTTTATTCCAGTCAAAAGCCCTGGCATGCCGTTGGCATAAGTTCCTCGTATAGGGCAGCACAATAATTGTCTGTACTTTTCATAAGAGTGGCACACTTCATCTTGTGATATTAAGATATTATAATGATGTTCACGACCCAATGAACCACCCAAACAACCAGAAAAACAGGGACGTGTAATCATTTATGATCTCATCGATAAGTCCACGTCCGTGAAATTTGTTGATCCGTTGATAATTGTTGTGTTCTTTTTGATATATGAATATATGGAATTGTTAAATATTAATTAATTCATATTGAATATGTCTGACTCATCGCAGTGAGTGCCTTTAGTGAACAACATTGACACTCACCCACACTTAATGTGCTCACCATTGACACTCACCCACACTTGATGTGCTTGCTCACCATTGACACTCATCCACCCTTAATGTGCTCACCATTGACACTCACCCACCCTTAATGTGCTCACCATTGACACTTGATCGCCCATGGCTGTTTGTGTTTAGTGTGCACCATTGCGTCATGCCCATATTCAGTGAAAACCAATGACACTTTTGCCCACACTCAGTGTGTTCAGTGTAGACAACTGACACTTTTGCCCACACTCAGTGTGTTCAGTGTAGACCATTGACACTTTCACCCACACTCAGTGTGTTCAGTGTAGACCATTGACACTTTTGCCCACACTCAGTGTGTTCAGTGTAGACAACTGACACTTTTGCCCACGCTCAGTGTTCAGTGTAAACCACTGACACTTTTGCCCAAACTCAGTGTGTTCAATGTAAACCATTGACACTTTCACCCACACTCACTGTGTTCAGTGTAAACCAGTGACACTTTTGCCCACACTCGGTGTGTTCAGTGTAAACCATTGACACTTTCACCCACACTCAGTGTGTTCAGTANGCTCACCATTGACACTTGATCGCCCATGGCTGTTTGTGTTTAGTGTACACCATTGCGTCTTGCCCATATTTAGTGTAAACCAATGACACTTTTGCCCACACTCAGTGTTCAGTGTAAACCATTGACACTTTCACCCACACTAAGTGTGTTCAGTGTAGACCAGTGACACTTTTGCCCACACTCAGTGTGTCCAGGGTAGACCAGTGACACCACTTATCCACTGTTGTATGTTGGTTTAAATATTCCATTCTTAACACATTTCAAAAAGCATCTTTCTAGAAAGTGATATATTGCTTGTGTCAATAAATTTCTGCATCAATCCATACAATTTAATTTAAAATTATGGTTTTCCTTAATTTAAGTAAAAACTGCTCAATTTCCAAGTTATCTGCACAGGGAAGAAAAGTACTGCCTACTTTAAGTCATACATTATATTTTTAATTCTGCTTCATCATATCGATAAAAAGACTATTGGGTTACCTATGTGTCCTTGGTGCTCACGTCTCCCAGATATCTAAAATAGTGTGTCCACTAGGTATCGGTGCAATGATTTCTGTACACATCCATAAAAAAAATTGATAAACTGAATGAAATTAAGATTTCTGGACATTTTACGAAGTCTTAAAGAGTTTTGCATGACATGTCTAAAACACATAAAATCTGACACAAGCTATCACCTGTTTGTATTAGTGTAGATGTACAGCCGAAGCAAACATTCGAATGATGCAGAGTAGTTACAGCGTAAGTAACGAAATTGAGTCCATAAACAAAAAAATAATTAATGAGAAGTTTCATAATTGTATACGCAGAAATAACTACTTCGTGCATGCAATATTGTATTGATATCGGTATAGATACAAAAAACTTTCAATTACTTTTACAAAATCAGAAATTGTGACAATAATTTATCGCAACAAATAGTCGATCACCAGTTCCTATAACTGTAAGTTGCATGCAAAATGGCCGTCACACGCGGCACTATTCAGCATGCACCCAAACCTACCAATCCAACACTGAGTACATCATCACCTTAAGCCTGATTCATTCACCATCTAATAAAGAAGAAACTTGTTTGTTGGTCATTATAGGTTAATTATCACACCCAATTTCCCCAAATGGGCTGCATCTTTCATTGATACGGACCGTTCCATGATGAGCGGGAGGGGTCAGGTACGGAGGACCATCCTTTGTATGATTCCCACTCATTAATTAGAGAAGGTCTACTAATTGACTGACCACATGCAGGGACAAAGTGAACCCATCAGGTACAAACTGGTTAGTATCGTACGGTACTGTTTGAAGGTCAATAGCGTACGTGTTCCACTGTATATAACGCTATGTACACAGAACCTGTCTAATCTGGAGACCTATAAATTACAGACTGTGAAATGTTGTATTTATGTTGTTTCACTTATGTCCAGCACAGGTTTAATCTTCAGTCCCTATTTCTATAAATCCAGGATAAATCTAAAATAACGTTTAATTAGAAATTACATTTTTTTTTGAAAACTGAAAATTTAACCTTCTTCAACAATATACATGACAACAAAACAATCTCACATTGGTAAACAGCTAGGTGTGGAATCGAAACAAAAAAAATACCGTAATTAATCTCCGTAATTCTTTAGGGATTAGCTATGCTGCTGATAAAAGTTAGTGCCGTAGGATGACGTCAGTATCTGCGATGTTTACGTGGGACAAATATTTAAATCTCTACCACCATTATGTACATTCGTCCAAGTATAATTATATTACAATTTTCCCTTTAATATTACACTATATCTCCGTCGACAATCCGTGTTTAAATTACCTTATATCTGAGTCAACAAATCGTGTTTATATTACACTATCTTGGCCAACAAATCAAGTTTATAACAAGGGCCAAAAGTGACGTGAGTTTTGTCACGAGTATGATTGGCCACAAATATGTTGCACTCATTCAACTTAAAAGATTTCCATTTGGAAAGATAAATCTTTTAAACTGTCAAATCATTGAATAATTACGGTATCTGTTTATTGTTAAGCAATCTTTATCCTTGGCCTCCTGAGCTTAACACAAATTTAGAAAAAGGCCATACCAAATTGAAAAAGGTTCTCATTTAACGCATTCAGCCCTGAAGACACATTTGAACTCTTCCAAATCAATGGTTGGAATGGTTCATTATGAAATATCAGGGGTGGATGAGTTAAATCAACATGGTACATAAAACATGTTTCCTACAAATTCTTTTCATGTATCAGTTTTAAACCAATGTCTGACAAAAAAATATTATTTTCTTTTACCGTAAATATAAACGTCTGTCTACCCTAGCTTTAAGCAAGCAATATTTAGAAACACCAGCCAGTACAATAGCCCCTTCTCTTCCCTGGAACTCGAACTATGCCAACTAATCTCTCTTACAGACCTGTGGATCGATAAATCGCCAACTTCCAACAAGTTGCGTTGAAATAGCTCTGATCTCTCGATGATCATATTGGATATATAAGTAAATGTGTTTTGAGGGTCATCTAACTTGAAGTAGCTGTTAATTTTCGATACCCAGTCAATATTGTTCAAATTTATATACCCTGTAGCAGAGGTGTTACGTGTGGGGTGAGGATAGGGGAAATCTAGTCTCGGAACACAACAGCTCTCGGGGCGACGTTTTTGGATTGAAGCCATGTGTATTGGCTTCAGAAAATAACAAAACTTTTATAAAAAAAAATCCAGACCCTTTTTTTTTCTTTTTTTCTCTCTGATATATAATATTGCAAGCAAATATTACAGAATTTTTCTTCTCCAAATATTTGTGCCGTATAGAAGGGAAATGAAGNTCTGTCTACCCTGACTTTAAGCGAGCAATATTTAGAAACACCAGCCAGTACAATAGTCCCTTCTCTTCCCTGGAACTCGAACTATGCCAACTAATCTCTCTTACAGACCCGTGGATCGATAAATTGCCAACTTCCAACAAGTTGCGTTGAAATAGCTCTGATCTCTCGATGATCATATTGGATATATAAGTAAATGTGTTTTGAGGGTCATCTAACTTGAAGTAGCTGTTAATTTTCGATACCCAGTCAATATTGTTCAAATTTATATACCCTGTAGCAGAGGTGTTGCGTGTGGGGTGAGGATAGGGGAAATCTAGTCTCGGAACACAACAGCTCTCGGGACAACGTTTTTGGATTGACGCCATGTGTATTGGCTTCAGAAAATAACAAAACTTTTATAAAAAAAATCCAGACCCTTTTTTTTTCTTTTTTTTCTCTCTGATATATAATATTGCAAGACAAATATTACAGAATTTTTCTTCTCCAAATATTTGTGCCGGTATAGAAGGGAAATGAAGGTCTATTCATCATGCTATGAAGCCCATTGTATATTGGTCCTTACCAATACTTCAATTTTAAATGAAGAAACAAATCCTGACTTTTAAACCTGAATATCAAAATTCGCTCTGAACATTAGTTAAGCTTACTGAAATTGATTTTTATCAAAACATAGACATTTTTGAAAGCAAAAAACTATATTTGAAAAAAAATAAAAGTTTTATCAAGGCATGTAATGTTGATGCATATTATAACTTATTTGTTAATGTGTATGGAGGAAAAAATGGCCCACGGGTACCAATCACAGGTGATCGTAGTCACAGGTAATTGACATCCCATCAAACAACCGTCAGGTATCCGGTGGCCTTGACATTACATCAAAACCCATTTAAACGCCCCTTTTAAATCTTAATATTCTTCCTCTTCAAATGTTTGGTGAAAAGTCTGTACTCTGTATAACATTCAAGGTATTGAGGTACATTTCCAATTTCTTTTTAATGTTGTCCTGTAATTCGTAATCATACTTCGTTCATAACTACATTCATTTTTATCGTTCAATGACGCCATTCACACGAGTTTATTCAACGTACGCCTTTGAGGACGTAGACTACAGGTGTCAGCGAGTCTTTCATGAATTGATTTTAATGGTGAAGATCTTAATGTATATATCTTTAGTAATTGTAAACTTAAGTTTGATTTTTTTTTTCTTCAAAAACCCTTTCAGATATATTTAAATGTGTACAGTAAGTGCGTTTAGTTAGGAAAACTGTCGTGTCATGTTCCAAGAATATCAGGAAAACAAACAGCTGGTACCTCAAGTCCCAAGTACCACTGCTGTATACTGTATACTTTCACAAGTAGATAATTCTCATAGTGTTAGAATACGTTGTCAGAAGACAACAATATGTTTCTATAATTTTCAGAGAAATAATTGATTTATCATCAGATTTCATAGTACATTTGTAGCCTTAATTTCAGAGAATTTCTGCAATGATCGATTCATATTATTTGTTGTGACTGACACACTCAAGTTCAACCGATTTCGATTTATAGCATTCAAGATCAACTAACAATTTTATTTTGACTGGCATTCATGATCAAGTTAATTATTATGAAATTCTTCATTGTAATAATTAGTTGGTTTTCATAAAAAAAAACATAAGCTTGGATGAATGTAAAAAGCAATCAAGCTAAAAGTTTCTTGAAAATGGTTTTGTTTTCAAAGAGGAAATTCCAGAAATGATCTTGTTTTCGAAGTGTTCTCGTTTTCAAAGAGGAAACTCCAGAAATGTTCCTGCTTTCAAAATGTTCTTCTATTCAAAGAAGAAACTCCAGAAATGTCACTCGTGAATACTACTGTCTTTGCTAATTTCAATAAAAAAACTTATAAAATCAAAAAAAGTGTTTAAGGATTTAAAGGCATATGGAAATATGAGAGAAATATACTTTAAAATATCACTGCCTTACTTCATTCAGTACAGGGTTCTAATGACATTAGAACCCTGTACTGAAGTAAGGCAGTGATATTTTAAAGTATATTTCTGTAGAGAATTCCTATGTAAAATTCAAATTCTCTGTGCACAAAGGTAGCTGACACAATTGTCCATGTTGGCAAACTACACATTAAACCACGTGAAAACTCCCACTGAAATCCTCCCTGGTCCCACCAGAGAATGACGTCACGCAGTGTTACCGTTGACCCGGACAATTGTTTCCACGATCTAAGTCACCTGAACTCTTAAAAACAATACATTTCTATCGTGCACTTTGTGCTATCAAATTAATTAATCTTTAATACTTGTTGATAATTTTGTATTCGTGATCCAATAGCCATTTTTGTAACTTCAAAAATGTAATAATTCTAACGTGTCCCGATGTCCTGTATGTGTATGTAGTAGTTGTCTGGACTGAAGTGTGCTGTACGGCTATCGGCTTTATTTTTAGACACACATGTTTTGTACCTGGTAAAGGACACAGACTCTTGACATAAACAAATTAAACCAGGCATTGATTGAAACATTTCAGAAAAAATATTTTTTAACAGAAACTTAATTTAAGCGTTATCTGAGATTTATAGACAAGTCATTATGCAATAAATTGATAATTAGGACCTTAGTCAGGCCCATTGCCATATAAATATAAGTCATTAGATTTTCATCAATAAAGCATATGTTAGTCATTTTCCATGTGATATTTTAGGCAGCTCAGGTGTTAAAATCTGATATTAAAAGGAGTTCCCGGAGTCAAACCACATGATATAAAACAAACTAAATCACATATAATATATAATGAGAAAAATAGGATTTAAAGGAAAATTGATTATAACCAAAATATATATAGATTATGTGATATATTAAACATTTCATAATGTGACATTAAGAGGAATTAACTTCATCAGTACGTAATAGCTTTCCATTATGAAGGAATTTTACAACCCAAATTAACACTGGGATTTATGACAAAAATTACATGGATTTCCACGAAAGCCATTTGTTGAGGAATACATTCCGTAAGGTTGTTATAATCTAATTCTAAAAGTGTCCCGTTCCTAACACCTTGTACTGGTACCTGCACCCCATTAAAATTCTTCCATACAAATTTGTTTGCGACAAAATAAACATTCTATCAACTTCCCTCCTATATTAACATCATGACTGGCAACTTCTTCAGTTACATAAAGCTCCCATCATCAAAGGCTCTACATAATTAAAACAGCATTCCCGGGTCAGGAGTAGCCTTTTAAAAACGTGTAACATTATAGTGAATCGGTTAAAAAACATGAAAGAGTGAAAACAAATTTTGAAAATTTAGACTATTAAAAGCAAATGTGTGTTGTCAGGTTTTGTACAGGGTTCACATAAACTCAGTACAATGCATTCAGGTGTCGTGACGACAAGGTGCTATCTAAAACATCAAATATATATAGAAGAATAGGGACATTTGGCCAAGATCAATATTGACTCTATATCTGCAATCACCTCTCCTGTGCAAATATCGGGGTCTCCGGTTTAGCTTGCTTTAATATATCTGCGCATGTACCCCAAGTGTGATCACTCTGGCAACCAATCCGTGGCCACCGTGTGCAAGGATCTAGACAAGATATGATGATGGTCAAGCAATAATAAGCATGTACTATGTGTCGGGGGTTTTACGCCTTCTTTACACCCCATCAAACTGCCGCATGAAAGGCGTTGATGGCTGACCTCTATACTTCCTGAAGGTTACATTGTGTAGACCCCGAGACAGGGTAAACAAACTTAATCTCTGAACGGAGTTTATTACAGGGTTCTAAATAAACTACAGTTCTGGTAGTTCATGTCTATGACTAATAGACATTAAAACTGTTTTAAAGCGAGATGATCGTACCAACTTTACAGCAGGATTCTGACATACTCTCACTATACCTGTATGGGGCTACACTCGTGGTCAAACAGAAACGACCTTGACCCCTTTGTTGTGGCTAGGCATATATAATCTCATTGTTTCAGCATTAGTCAGACTACCTGAGCTCCTGAATCATAAACATTTGTATTCTATACAGGTACACGTACAGTTTAAATGTGATACTTTTAAATGTATTTACATGGCAATTTTTTGTGCGTTTTCTTTAAATGAAATTCAAAGGACGGATTAAAAATTTACCTGTGAACACATTGGCAGTGAAAGATATAGATGCCAACATAAAACAAGAGGCCCATGGGCCTTAACGGTCACCTGAGTCTATAGTATTTATTTTTGTTGTTGAAATATGTACCAATTTGAGTAAAAAATAGTATAATGTTAACTTAACTTTGTCAGGACCATGAGCTGATCATTCCTAGACCAATTTTAAGTGAGATCGGCCTATTAGAACTTAGTAGCAAAATAGCGGCCATGGCAGCCAAATTGTATTTCTGATTGACCCGAAAAATAACAACACTTTGTCAGGACCATGAGGCGATCATTCCTACCAACTTTCAGTTCAATCGGTCCAGCAGAACTTGACTTTAAGTTTGAAATAGGTTTTCAAAATGGCGGCCGTGGCGGCCATATTGGATTTCTGATCGACCCGAAAAATAACAACACTTTGTCAGGACCATGAGGCGATCATTCCTACCAACTTTCAGTTCAATCGGTCCAGCAGAACTTGACTTTAAGTTTGAAATAGGTTTTCAAAATGGCGGCCGTGGCGGCCATATTGGATTTCTGATCGACCCGAAAAATAACAACACTTTGTCAGGACCATGAGGCGATCATTCCTATCAACTTTCAGTTCAATCGGCCCAGCAGAACTTGACTTTAAGTTTGAAATGTAAAATGTTAACGGACGACGGACGACGGACGACGGACGACGGACGACGACGGACGAAAACGGATAGCAATAGGTCACTTGAGCTAAAGCTCAGGTGACCTAAAAATGACTTTGTATATTAAACATAAGATGTACATTTTATATCTGGTCAGGACATGTACACAGTACACAGACCAGACCAGGTTTCAAAACCCTGTACCTCCAGATACTGAACTACCTGATCGCCTCCGTCCGGTTCCACTATATTCCTCCCTCCTTCAATAAAGTTGTTGACCCCCAATACCATACAAGACCCTGTGCCACCTTTGGTTGGTATACTTATTCAGGCGCCACATGTAACAGAAAAAGAAAGCTGTATGGCTTGACTGGGAATTGAACCTGTGACCTCAAAACTGTAGACAGTTTCGCGAATCCAGCAAATAGCACATATGCAGCACCCAGGCAACGGAAGATCAAGAACCGAGCTACCTGATCACCATTAACAGTGTAACAGGAGACAGAAAAATTCACGGCCAGAGTGGGGTTCAAACCCAGGACCCTCCGAAATCTAGACGGACACTCTACCAGTTGAGCTACTGGTCTCCAGCAATGATCGACCTAGTCCAGTTCCGCTACATTAGAACCAGTACACTCTGTTCCGCTATACAGTCTATCATAAATTTAGTACAACGTAGCGGCAAATTTATATATAATATAAAATTTTAACCTTGTAAGAATTGTGTAATTAACTGTTATATGAAGTATTTAATTTACTCTTGAAAGTTTCAGGACCAAATCTGAAAGCTATCAGACTATAGAGTTACTGATGCTTCACTTGAGTTCTATATACACAAGAGAATTATACAGACAGCCATTTTAAGTATTTCTCCACTGTTCAACAAAGAGTACTGACCAGGACATGATTGGGTCCTTTATGGTTTAAGGACATGCCAAGGTCAAACGGTATTTAAATGTCCAGCTTTCTCTGTGATAAAACATTGTTTAATATACAGGGTAGGACAAGATTTATCTCGAGTCTAAATCCACACCCCAACATATACCTATATATACAGTGTAATCCACGCCCTTACATAAACCTATACACTATACAACGTTAAAACCTCACCTGGCCTACCTGTCCACTTTACCAGAAGGACACGCACCCAGGTAAGAAAGGTCACAGGTATGACAGCTCATTGTCCTCAAAGGTTGATAGGAAATATCTTGTCTAAACAATACTGACCATAACCCAAAAGGCCAATACACAAATATACACAATACCTCGCCAGGAAGATTTCACACACCGAATGTCATGCCATTTTACATAAATCTCGGGCAATATATCCATCTCGGGAAGCAGCAAACATTTCAAAACCAATGATACATTTTCTTTTATCAAGTAAATCAACCCCATTGAAGGAACTTGAAAATATTAAATTTTCTCTCTTAAAACAATTCCTGGATCTTCCATATTTTCCCTTCCTCTCCACTTACACCGCCTGTGAAAAAACGGCGAAAAACCCTACAGCGCACCGAAGTTCCTTACTGACAGCCAATGAAACAAGTGTTGACTTAAGTAAAAGAACATTTTGTAGGCCAGACTCAAAGTAAGAGTTCTTATTTCAATCAATTTCTTGGCGTTTGGTGATAATATAATTGTATGCACTGTACAAGACACTGCTGTAGATTATTGTCGGCAAAATAAGATGTTAGACATTCATAGTGGTATGTAAGGTGACTAGAACCATCGAAGACAGAAAAATAAGTTTCCAAAGAAAAAGGTTGAGAAGACTTTTATATGGAGGAGGGCAAAGATGGGTTTCCATTGAGGAGGGAAAACTGACCTTCCATAGCGGATCCTTAAGATAACATTTCAAGAACAAAGGCTGGTTTTTCATTAAGCACACTGTTCACCTGCTGTATCAAAGAATTAAAGAGAAACAAAAATTATGAAAATGATTGAATAGCTTATCTCTTTGATAAACAGTGTAACGTCTCCAAATCGGATATATAATATTGCGTCATCGAAACTTCAAAGGGACCAGCAACAGGCTAACAGGCAATCATACGAACAACCAAGCACAGACAATCATACAGGAATCCCGGTCGAGTCCCATATAACACAGTGAAAAACGTGGATACAGTCAGGTATGCAGAGCAGGGTTAGCCATAAAACATGTCGTTAGTTATTCAAAAATGTTCAAACTGCCTATCTTATTCCATTTTTTCTTAAATGGGATCTCAAAATTAATTATTATGATTAATATTTTATTTTGAATACAAGTTCTGGGTAAGAATGGGAATATCCAGATTTTTCAGACTATATAAAGCTAGCTACAAGAGGTTTAAGTGAACCAGGCTAGTGGTACCATGCAGACTTTGCCAGACCAGTTTACCCGAGACTCATTCTGGCTAAATGTTTCCCAGCAGCCCTAAATCAATAACTGCTTATGAAGGATATGTAAATAAGGAAATTATTTAATTGATTTTTCTTTCAAACAAACCTTTTCATTTCAATGTGATATTAATCTATGTGATGTGTGTCCGACAATGCACCCTTGTCGGGGTGAGGATTAGCCCGTGATATTTGCTGATGACTATTTTTTATTTTTTATGTAATGTTGTAATCATAACCCAGTGCACCAATTTAGGGACAAAACCGCATAACCAACACGATAATCAGTATCAGAATCGTTACGGTCAAAACATGGTAAATAGACAATGTTGAAGAACTGTATCTTTTCAAACCCCTACCCTTCAAGATAGCAATCACTAAAAAACAAAATATTACACTTCAAATCTTTTTAAACATTTTTCCCCATATCGTATGTAAAATTCTTGCAAAAATCTCACTTTATTATTTCTGTTAGGCCACTTTTTAATGAAATGTTCTTTATCTTGAGAACACAAGGAAGGAACTTGATCGAGACATCAAAAAAATGAAGAAACCTGATAATCTGAAATTATCTTTATCCGGAGAAGAGAGATTTCACGAGATGTCAAAAATAAAAAAAAAATAAAAAAAATAAAGGTTCAAACAAGGTGATGACTGGTTTAAATGACTTCCTCTATAGAAAACAACCTACATATATATTATTGAGGAATGTGAAGAGAATTGTAAACCGGGGTAAAACCATGTCAAACCATGCAGTGTTACGAGTGCACATGTACAATTAACACACTCGCACTTGTGTGCACTGTTACACCAACAACACATACCTAGGTGATTTTACAACTTGATGGATGGGAGCGAGACCTTTTGGAATTTGACAAAAGCTTTTGGGAGACAATTTTAATTATTCATATTAAACGCTTACAAACAAGCACAGTCTGAATTCTGTTGTAACACACAATAACTCGGTAATGGAAAACCCTGTTTTTGAAATATAGCCATGTCATATATATATAGCCCAGTGCCATTTAGATATAGTACAGCACTGAGCTCAATTAGTAAAAGCAGTGATGTAGTAAATTGGAGGAGAAATAACTTTGAAAGTGATACAAATGTGTTTAAATCTCCCTACCTTGATAGCCGGCCTTTTATAAAACAGGTGTCTCCATTTTAAAAAGCCTTAATGGTATAAAGATACTAAAAGAAATGTATGTTGTTTCCAATACACAACCTTTAAAACCAAGAGCAGTGAATATTCATTTTCCCTTGAAATATTGTTTAAGAAAAATTCATGTTGAAACTTACTGCAAAATATGTTAATCTTTATTTATAATGTATGCACTTTCTTTGTTTTTTTAAAGTAGTTTCTGTAGATTGTATCTCAACTTTCCAAGATAACCGCATAAAATTACCTAAAGCTTCGAGCATGATTAAATTCCGAGATAATTTTGGTAAAAAAGTAACTAATTTAGTGTATTTTAATACAAATAACCACCAGCCATCTGCTATAATATATATCTGAATGTCCTCTTTAATGTACTTTGATTACATATTTTTACATTTCATATAAAAAATTATTCAATAGCATTTGTTTTTTTCATTCTAACAGCCCTTTAAAGTGTACTTTAACTGAATCTGTCAGCCATCCTATCTATATTCATAATAAATCTGGAATTTATAATTTCTCAAATGCACATCCTGGTTAGCCATGACGTCAGGCTAGGGTTATAATTATACATAAACAGTCCGACATATTATATTTTGTATCCTGTTCCCCTGACACCTTGCACCATTCCAACAACATACAATATATCTCACTTTGTACTTTTAGGAAGTTCAGGAAAACCAAATAAAACAGAAACAGAAAGGTCATATGATATTGTCGGAGACATAAAGGTCATGATATTGTCGGAAACATAACGTTCTAATTTTGTTGGACCCAGCAGAGTATTGTTGTGTAAGTATTTGGTTTGCCCTAATTTAATGTCCATGCAATTATATAAATTTTGAATTGGAAGGTAGTTTTTTTTATAAAGATACTTAATAAAATCAAACAAAAGAGAAAATGTTTTTAACTTCCTTATACAATTTGTATTGAAATGAAAATCAAGTGATACTATGTCATTATATGTCAGCCAATGTCACTTATAAAGCGTACTCAGGGATACTTTTGACGGGTATAGGTCGGCGCCTATTTATAACTTTTTTTTAGGGCCAGTGCAATAATTTTGAACGGTTTTCATTTGAAAGAACAGGATTATTAATAATGTATATGTGTTACCTGTCATGTGCAAATCATTGAAAACAGCGGGATATAAATGTGACACAAGTGTCTGGGACGGGCCAGGGACAGTAGGCTATCGCCCTGACCAAGACGTATTTGGAGAATTTAGATCCCTTCTCAAACACGCGAGGAGCCTAGCATGATAAGGCCCGACATCTACAATGTATTGATTCTCACCATATAATAACAAAATGCTTGGCTATTGAGCGATCATAGGCCAGATTAAGTGTCTGCCATATATTATGATGTATTTGGTTTTTTTCTGTGTACTACTTATTGTATCTACTGTACATACTCCTCACCCTATAAAACACAGCCATATAGATTTGTTCCCAAATATCAGAAACCTTCACAGCCGTCTTTGTTTCAAACGTTCTCCGATTTCAAACATGGAGTGCAGTTTTGTGATTCAGTCTTTCTAGATAGCTCACTTCATGGTTCGCTCGCATGCACATTTCCGATCACATCAGTACGAGGGCACAATGGTCATATTAACCGACTGTCAATCAATCTCTTGCGAAGACAATGAAAGTTTTGTTTGGGGTTTAATCAGCGGTAACAACTAACTGCCTTCTTTATATTCAAATTACTTATTACATGGAATCGACTTTAAGAAAGGAAAACAAAACACAAGCAATGTCATGTTACCAGTTTAAAGGGAATTCTGTTTGACAAAACTAGTGAAATTTATTTACCATGTTATATAATTACTACATAAATGACACTCTGTTTTTATGCTTTGAAAATTTGCACGACACCCTGACAGTGTCGGGACATTCCGGGGTTAATTCCCAGTGCAACCATTGTTTAAATAATCTCATTAACACAGAATCATGTTTTTCCCCATTGTTAAACTTGTGCAATTTTACATGCATGTATTTATAACAAGAATACACAACAATGTATTGGGCAGTGTCCATTACATATACACACAACCTAAACGTATCTTGTTACACATTTCTACCGATAAGCAGAACGAAATGACAGTTGATCTTAAGAAAAATGTTGTGAATAATTATAAAGTATTTTTTTTCTCTGCTGTAATTTGTTATTCGGACTAAGCAGGAACCTTATATGGTTGTCTGAACTTTGTTATTCAAAGCACCCTATTATATTTAGAAATATATGGATTTCCTTGCTTTTTTGTTTCTGGCATAATTAAACACAGGGGCCTGACACCTAATACATGTATTAGATCAAAACTTTGCACCTGACCCTGTGATATTTATAGTAAGGTTTGTATATATGCATTTGCAAGGCCAGTTGCAAATTAAAATATCTCGTGAAAACAGACAAGACATGAAAATCCCTTTACTTATCCATTTACAATTTCTTTAATTGTATATATATTTAATCTCTTTACCTATTGTATAAAACCTCCTTTCTTACACATATATCAACCCTTTATTGGACATTTAAAGGCCCTTTACTTAAACAAGAACAATCCCTTTACCTAAATGCATACATACTTGTAGTACACAATCCATTTTAATTATTAATTACAAACTTGTTCCTTCTTGTTTGACCCTAATTAATACAGAACAACTAATTACATTAATGATTGTGTTTGATCTACTGATAACACTGGTATCTGATGCTGGGAAACAGATCTATCCTGAAGCGAGAGTTCACCATTGTACAGAACAGCGTATCAAGATGTATTAAGATAACACTTTTGTTGTATGGTATCAAAGTTAAGTATCTGATGGAAATAAACTTCATCTTATTTTTCATATATTAATTGTTTTATAGCTGTGTGTACCTGGTGTATGAGTTAAGTGTATAAAACTTTAAGTTGTTTGTCAGTAGTGTATACTTGTATGTGCGTAGTGGATACCTGTATATATACAGCATATACCTGTATGTATGTAAGGTATACCTGTATGTATACATGTAAGGTATACCTGTATGTATACATGTAAGGTATACCCGTATGTGTGTAGTGTATACCTAATATGTGTGGTGTATACCTGTAAGTGTTTGGTGTATACCTGTATGTGTTTGGTGTATACCTGTATGTGTTTGGTGTATACCTGTTTGTGTTTGATGTATGACTGTACGTGTTTGATGTATACCTGTAAGTGTTTGGTGTATACCTGTATGTGTTTGATGTCTACCTGTATGTGTTTGGTGTAGACCTGTTTGTGTTTGATGTATACCTGTAAGTGTTTGGTGTATACCTGTATGTGTTTGGTGTATACCTGTTTGTGTTTGGTGTATACCTGTATGTGTTTGGTGTATACCTGTATGTGTTTGGTGTATACCTAACATTTGTGGTGTATACCTGTCGGACTACCTATTTGTGACACACAGTGTGCAATATCCGAGCATACCTTTCTTGCATTGGTAAAGGTAAGGTAAGTATTGTACCAAATAAATAACTTATGCAGCCTTGCACACAGGGTGTGTGTGCTCGCATACGCCCGACATTCATTAACTACCTAGTACAGATATCCTGTATACAACTTGTTTCAAGGTCTGCCAAATTTTTCCAAACCTTAAAATCTTATGTAAAAATGAGCTAAGCCTGTTCATGCCGCTAGAATGTGATTTTCTAAGTTTGACCTTTTCACCTCCTATCATATTCCGCATGGCCATATATGGATGACAAGCCACCGGTTCTTTTTATGGATATCACAATCCACATGATCCCTAAATGGATTACAATCCACATGATCCCTATACTGATTACAATCCACATGATCCAGTGATAAATCTAAATGCGAGTCCTGAGGCTGAGTCCTATATTTGTATAATTTGATGGGACTCATAGAATTTCTGGAAATACTTAAATTTTATTATGGTGGGACTCATTGTTTTTAGCAATACAGTTGAAAAGGATCCATGAAAATAAATTGCAGATTGATCACTGAATTGACAAATATACGGATTACAATCCACATGATCCTTATACGGATTACAATCCACATGATCCTTATACGGATTACAATCCTCTGGTTCCCTATATGGATAACTAAACATATTTCCAGAAAAAAAATCACAACCCTATATACCTTAATTTTCAATTATCCTTTACACAAGCAAATACAAGGGGCCATAACTCCACCAAATGGGGTCCGCTGAAGTTTGCACGGCTATATATAATATCCATCAAGCTAGAAACAATCCACATATCACAATATCCACCTTGTTTCTATGATCACATGACCTTAAACGTATGATAATCCATACATTATTTTGTATGATCATCAATATACCATCATGATTATGATGATAATCTATTTCAATAATTATAATCTCCACCTGTCATATTCAGGCAGATGTCCAGTTTAATTGGCCCTTAAATAACAAAAAGTAATGAATTTAAAGCTTGTTTGACATTCCAAAAGACTAGGTACAACTTGACTGTGGGTCAATTTACTGAAACAGTTTCCAGTATACACTGATCTTTCATGTTTGTTTGTATATTTTCCAGAATTTATTTTCTATCAATTCATGAAAAAAATATGAATTAGCATACAGGAATTGATATTTTAAGCTCTTTATAACACACAAGATTTAGTCAATAATGTAACCCTGAAATTCTGTATGAATGATTATAATTTCACACGGGTTCTTTGATAACCCAGGGACTCCTGAAGTAGCCCTTACTTCTCATTGATTTCTTTCATACAAATTCCATGATACAGGTATGTTATAATGCAGCATATTTACTCTAACTGCACCGGCACAGAGATCAATGGCACAAGGACGCCAGACTGAAGCTCAGGAAATTATAAGAGATCACCATCTCTAGGCTGAAGACAAATGGAGGTCCAGTAAACGGGTGTGTTTATAGCTCTGCACAGGGTGAACTGGTGTACTTCCTCTCGCAGGCAAATCAAATCCAGGCAAATCAAATCCTCATAAAAACACATTCATGTGTAACCATTTCACAAGTAAAATCGCAATTTATATACAAACACTTATTCAATGTGTAATCTGTTCAAAAGTAACCTGTTCACACGTGAAATCATAATTTTGGTAAATTTCAAATCATTTTAATACCAGATTTCCAAAAAAAATGTGTTTAAATAAAATTTCACATTTAAATATAGACTGGAATACTCTAGACTAAAACTGTTTACTTTTGTGTTTAATGTTTAAACATATTTTAATTGATTGATTATGAATTACCAATAAACTTAATTAATCAAATCACATTTGTAGCATGCATATGATGGGACTGGAAAACTTTGGGTCGACCAGATTGTTAACTAGATTACACGAAATATATTCCTGTATGTTTCAACATGTACATAATTTAAGTACATGTAGTTTTTTTAAATTACTTTAAATGAATATTTCAATCAATTTACGNGGGGGAGGAGGGGGGAGGGGGGAGGAGGAGGAAGTATAATAATCCAAGAGTTAGTCAAGAGATAAATAATAACACAATGTTTATAAATAAAACTGTAAAAGATAAAAGTATATCAATGACTTAAACTAAAATCATAATGTAAAATAATATTTATTGTTTTGTTATGTCTGACCATCACCTCTACTGTATTGTTTCGATTTTCATAAATTTAAATATATATTTAAACAGAAATCTAGAAATTTAAAAATGATTTAATCTAAACTGTTTGACAAAAATAAAAAAATATTTGAAAACATAATTAGAAAAATAAAAAAGTGATAAAAATATGTAAAAATAATAATACAGATATGTCATATCAATATTAAATTAAAAATGCCTAATATAAATAATTATCAAAACTGCATGATTTAATTATTTTCAAATGTATTTTAAAATAATGAAAATATAGGATAAACAATATTAAATTTATTTTTAATACAAATATAAATATATATATATATATAATGTTAGTAAACAGTGAATCAGTATAAACTGCACAGTAAGGAAAATACAAACCTTGCTTATTCTCAATATCCTCTCGGGAATAGTAGAATACACAAATTGTCACACACTGGAAATCACGATTAAACTAAAAATTTAAATAAGAAAATCCCAGCAAAAATATTGTTAATCCATGTTGACACAGTTGTTTGTGTATAAAACACAAATCACTTTTTTCCTCTAAACCATTTTGATATTTTACAAATCCTCCTGTCGTCACACACAGGTAAAACTACCGTTATGGTTTAGGATAACGGCACTTCCCAGTGGGCGCTTTAAGCCCCGCCCCCTTTTGATTACGTCGACATGAAATCGTCACATTGGAATGTCAAACTTATACCAGCACACTCGGTCCTCTCGAAAATGTCATCTCTATCAAAACAGATGACCCAATATACGTCAATAACATTAAACTAATACCTATTGTATAAAAAAGCTACTTAAAGATGAACGAGGAGAGGACGACTGGAATCCGTTCTACCTGTCGCTGCTCCACGCTTTCTGTGTTGACATCGTTACCTTACACACTACTGGACAACTCGTCCCGGCTATACCTGTCCGCTCTACAGACACTTTATAATCAAAAGTAACCTTACCAGGCTAAGGTTTTTCCCTTCCCATGGCGTCTCGTGTATGAATTTGTTCTCGTCAGGGCCATGCAATATGTTAAAATCTTGTCTGAAGTTTGGACGGAAGTTGTTCTTGCGACGTAAAGTTAGAACATGGCGCATGACAAAAAACGCAACGATTGATCCGCTTCGAGATCACCCAACACAGGTAACTTACCCGAGGTAGTCTCCCTTCTACGACAATCTATGTCTGGACCTCAGCAGAAACACGTAACATTTTAAGTGTAACAGGTAGATCTATCACTGCCGGGTGTGTAAGAATACAGAGTATTCCGTATGCATGTAAGTTTACCGTAAACAGATAATTATTTGCGACGTGTTAGGGGTACATGTCACCTTACTGTGACGTGAATCTTCTTTCTGAAGAGTTCCACAACATTCAAATTAGGACATTCACGTCAAATTTTGAAGGCAGCACCAATATATGAGTTTATGATTACAATTATCTTATTTTGATTTTCAATATTTATAGATAGACTCAGAGATGTATATTACAGAGTGTTATATACGTCTCTGGATAGACTATAAACATTAATCCGAAATAATTGACTATCTCCTTAAAAAGGATGACAGTTATTTCCTCCCCATCAGTTTTAAAAAGGAAATAGTTAGTTTTTTTCGGAGTAGCATAACTTAAGTTAAAATCCCATTCAACAAACACACACCATCGTTTCTTCTTTCTACTTATTTCCTCCATATTTCTTTATTTCTAAGATAGCAAGCCCTCATAGCTTTCCAATCAGGTAATGTTATTTCATCCACTAAACAAGCATTTACCTTACATTGAAGACACTGGAAACATTGCGTTAAGGAAGAGATACTAGTTCTACAGAATTAGTAATAAAAATATTACAAATGTAATTTTAAGGTTTAAAATGTTATAGATGTGTTCCTGGACACCTCCCCCTACACCTTCCCGTCCAAAAAATAGCGGAATTTTAATTTCGCACAACACATTAGAAACAATTGTTCAAAACACGGAATTAGATTAGAGGGGTGTCAAAATGGACAAGCTACCAAACAATTTATTCGCCGGGGTTATATTTCGCAGATTTTACGATTATACCGAAAATTTTATTGAAACTTCCACGAAGTACACAAGCTTTTTATTTAAGAAACAAGGGCGACAACCGGAGAGTTGTTAAGTATAAAAGATGTACAGTATAGAAACGAGGGCGACAACCGAAGAGTTGTAACGTATAATAGCTGTACAGTATAGAAACAAGGGCGACAACCGAAGAGTTGTAACGTATACTAGCTATACAGTTTAGAAACAAGGGCGACAACCGGGGAATTGAAAAGTATCACAGCTGTACAGTAAAGAAACAAGGGCGACAACCGAAGAGTTGTAACATATAATAGCTATACAGTATAGAAACAAGGGCGACAACCGAAGAGTTGTAACGTATACTAGCTGTACAGTATAGAAACAAGGGCGATAACCGGAGAGTTGTAAAGTGTAATAGCTGTACAGTAAAGAAACAAATGCGACAACTGCAGAATTGTAAAGTATAATAGCTGAAGAGTATACCAAAAAGGGCAACAACCAGAGAGTTGTAAAATAGTATAACAAAAGGGGCAACAACCAGAGTTGTTAAGTATAATTGCTGTACAGTATGCAAACAGGGGCGATAACCGGAGAGTTGTAAAGTATAATAGCTGTATAGTATAGAAACAAGGGCGACAACTGGTAAGTTGTAAAGTATAATTGCTGTTCAGTATAACAAAAAGGGCAACAATCGGAGAGTTGTACAGTATAATAGCTGTTCAGAAGAGTTACAACGGCGTCAACCAGGCAGACGTATTGACATTTACTCCTTCACGCATAATCTGTTCTCTGAGTACGAACGATTTGATTTAGATAAGGAATGCGGATCTTCCAAAAGACTATGGGCCAGAGGAAAACCGATCTCTGTATGGAACTGATAAAGTCTGAGCCCTTTCAGACCTTGTTTGTTTACTTGTGCCGTATTGAATTCCTAATAAGTTAATCGACGTCATCAAAGGCGTGTCGTTAAATTAGCTGTATGTGTTGAAACTAGCAGGAATAATTGTATATCCCATTGGTTTACTGGTACCCAGGAACAGGTGAGAACGGCGTAAGAAAACAATACACCTGTCACTGACTTTAAATACCCAATACCTTAGTTCTACTTACGTAAACACACAATAAAAATTGCAGTCTTATGAATACTCTATTCACGACAGAAATTTAATGGTTATCTGTTTATAATGTTTTTATAAAATATGCAAGATACTGAGCACTTGAAGGACTGTATCAAGTATGGTAATTATAACTACAAAGAGACAAAGCGTTTGCTTGCGTCAACATTTAGAATTTTTTAATTGTAAATTTTTATAAAAGGACAAACACTTGTATGATGTTTAAAATGAATCATCATATGCTATTATATTTTGTTTTGTTTCTTTTTTCAGTTGAAGTGATAGCTGTATAATGCACTAGCTACATCTCAACAACTCAACCACATGTATCTATGGCGGACATACAGCGACGCGCATACACTCACTCAAGGTGAACTATCTTTTACAATCGATAATAAAGTGGCATTTCAGAAGAAAAAAAACCCCATCAATATCGCGTTTATAAAGCATAAAATCAAAACGTGTGCCCCAGGTCATCTGTTTATCATAATGATTTCACATGATATATTTTATTGATTATATCAGTTATTCCCCAAAATGACGTTAATAATTCGTTATAGTGATATCACATGATGGCTTGTATTGGTGATATCAGTAATTCCCTATGATGACGTCATCGATTGGTTATTCCGTCTTTGCGTATTGCAGAATTATCTTCTCTTGGGATCAGGTATTGATTGTAACGTCACTTGTTTGTGAGAGTAACGTCATCAATTTTTTTAGAAAACGACGTAATTTTCTCGCACAAACCAATGACGTAACAATCAATACCTGCTCCCATGAGAAGATTACTCTGCAATACGCAAATACGGAATAGCGATATAACAAGTTATTTTGTATTGATGATATCACTAATTCCCTAACATGACGTCATAATTCATTTTTGTAATATCCCATGATTGTTTTGATTGGTGATATCACTAATTCCCTAAAATGACATCATGCACCAATTCGTTAGTGTGATATCACCAATATCCTATAGTGACGTCACTAATTTTTATAGTGATATCACCAAATGATTTAGCGATATTATATGATCAGTATATAGATAGTATTAATTCATATTGGTTATGTCACTGCTATGTATTTATACAAAATAAATTGAAATTTTTGCTTTGTTCTAGTGATATCAATAATTCAGTTGATGTTAAATCTATTGTTTGTCAAATACCAATCCATCATATTAAATGATAAATGTAAAACGGTGCCTTATACCATACATATTTAGGGGCTTTATCTGTTTTAGTAAAACCCAAATTATTGACTAATTTAAAACCAGAATGTCGGTTCCACGTTTCTTTCTTAAAACGCGTTATATTCAACGTATCTACACTTTGAATTATGAAAAAAAAATAGTTGATGGCAGAATACGTGAATATTTCAGACGTCAGGAGACCACGGACAATAGGAATGTGTGATCTTACGTAAGGATGAAACATGCATGCGCGTGACCTGTGTGGCTATATGTAGATCGGTAAAGTACCCCAAGGAATAAGGCAGCTTCGTGCTTTAAAGTTTACTGTTTGTGTTGTTTTAATTTACTGATTTTAATTCAAGTTCAATACACGAGAGATACATATGATGCAGGTATCTCATACACAAAGGTAATATAGTTCACATTGGAACCAGGCTATTCCCTGAGGGTCGAGATAGACATGTACCAGTACAGTCAGCGCCAGATTACAGGTATACTGGATATACTGGCATCATCAGTTTTTTTTAGAAAGTTTCTCTGAAAAACACAAAGGCTGCGCAAGAATGAAGTATGAAGAGGGTTTTCCTTGTTATAAGAACTATGCGAAACAGTTTTCCGTACTCAAACGAACAAGACACTGACCAGCTTGGTGATTTTTTTAACACAGTCATGGATTTTGAAGCTTTCCCCAAAATCGAAAAGCCATCAGTATTGCTTGTAGTGCAACAGCTAAGGCATTTGAGGGGGAAATTCTGCCGATGCAGTATAACCTGGGGATCCGCTCACTAGCACAGTAGCAGTTTCGTTGAATTATGTACATATAATCTTACTGCTACTAGCACTAACACGTACTTATGTGATCACAGAAGTTGTTAAATACACAATGTATTGAATTATTTGAATCATTCAGCTAAACGTCTCCTCTGGTTTCTATTCATAATTGATGTTTCAGAATACACTTATACTTAATATCTGTATATAGAATACGCTTAATGCTTGTGTATATTTAGAAACAGTTGTGATTTTTTTAGAGATATTTGGGAATTAACAAAGAACAAATAAAAACACTTCGAGATTTAAAAACTGTACGAATGACGTAGGTTTGGGTAAGATCCGGATTGAGACCTGACCCCATATCACATTCCGGCCCGGTGTTTAATTACACCCAGACTGTATACAAGGTTATGTAGATACACGGTCTACAATCCATTCCAATCTATGGACAGACAAAATCAGTCGTACCATCGATCTATAAACAATGTCCTCGTGCCATTTATCAGTCACTTGTGACGTCTCCAGATTTATCGCTCCTTAATTTACATCCGAAAATTACACGGATATTTAGATTCGTGCAAATACACAATCCGAATAAAATAATTTAAATAAGGAACGGGAATTCAGGTATTTTCCTCTTGTAGAGGTATATAACAAGGGTAGGTCACCGGATACCTATGTCGTAAAATTACATTATTTGTGACTAATAATAATTAAGGTGTCCTAAATTCAGACCATCCGAAAATTGATTAGTATTTTATACTTTAAACATCCCTCATTTTTGGAGGCTATATATATTAATCTGTACGATCAAGTATTGGTTTTTCACCTGTATACCGTAATATGTCGAAAACTCACAAAATCAGGATATGCGTATATGGTCACAGGGGACTGTACCATTCTCCTACACTTTATCAGTATCAACGTTACATGTCCCTGTGTATGTTGCTATGCTGTGTGTGGCTATGACGTTCATGTACGAATGAAATCCTTTGTACTTCCTTTCCCTTTTGTATTGAAATTGAATGATCTCCATTTCTTTCCATCGCGTTCCTGTAATGGTTGAATGCATAACATTTGCCTATCAAGACGTCCTCAAGTATTCTTTAGTCCAGTGGTCTGTGACCTCTTTGTTCGACTCTATTCTAGAATGGTATATTGACAATATAGTGGTTGAAGTTTTTGGCTCCCTTTTGCTCGATTACTGCCCAATATCCAGTATCATAATTGTTAGCGTGATACTTTGTACTAAAACATATGTACCATGGTTCGAACCTTGAATTTGTCCGACATTAGTCCGACATGTTTTTAGAGATTTACCGAACTATTTTAAAACAAGTGTCCAATATAATGTGTTGGTTTCGTTGTTTCCTTGTGCCAGATTTCTACCCAATATTTAGTGATCTTGGTCGATTTCGTTATTTCTTTGTGCCAAATTTCTACCCAATATTTAGTGTTCTTGGTTGATTCCGTTGTTCCACTGTGCCAAATTTCTCCCAAATATTAAGTGTTCTTGGCTAGTTCCGTTGTTCCAAAGTGTCAGATTTCTACCCAATGTTTAGTGATCTTGGTTGATTCCGTTGTTCGATTGTGCCAAATTTCTTCCCAATATTGAGTGTTCTTGGCTCGTTCCGTTGTTCCATTGTGCCAGATTTCTACCCAATATTTAGTGTTCTTGGCTAGTTTCGTTGTTTCCTTGTGCCAGATTTCTACCCAATATTAAGTGTTCTTGGCTAGTTTCGTTGTTCCAAAGTGCCAAATTTCTTCCCAATATTTAATGTTCTTAGCTAGTTTCGTTGTTCCATTACACCAAATTTCTTCCCAATATTTAGTGTTCATGGCTAGTTTCGTTGTTCCATTGTGCCAAATTTCTTCCCAATATTTAGTGTTCTTGGCAAGTTTCGTTGTTCCATTGCGCCAAATTTCTTTCCAATATTTAGTGTTCTTGGCTAGTTTCGTTGTTCCATTACACCAAATTTCTTCCCAATATTTAATGTTCTTGGCTAGTTTCGTTGTTCCATTGTGCCAAATTTCTTCCCAGTATTTAGTGTTCTTGGCTAGTTTCGTTGTTCCATTGTGCCATATTTCTTCCCAATATTTAGTTTTCTTGGCTAGTTTCGTTGTTCCAAAGTGCCAAATTTCTTCCCAATATTTAATGTTCTTGGCTAGTTTCGTTGTTCCATTGCGCCAAATTTCTTCCCAATATTTAGTGTTCATGGCTAGTTTTGTTGTTCCATTGCGCCAAATTTCTTCCCAATATTTAGTGTTCTTGGCTAGTTCCGTTGTTCCTTTGTGCCAGATTTCTACCCAATATTAAGTGTTCTTGTCTAGTTCCGTTGTACCATTGTGCCATATTTCTACCCAATATTAAGCGTTCTTGGCTAGTTCCGTTGTACCATTGTGCCATATTTCTACCCAATATTAAGTGTTCTTGGCTAGTTCCACTGTACCACTGTACCATATTTCTACCAATATTAAGCGTTCTTGGCTAGTTCCGTTGTTCCATTGTGCCATATTTCTACCCAATATTTAGTTTTCATGGCTAGTTTCGTTGTTCCATTGCGCCAAATTTCTTCCCAATATTTAGTGTTCTTGGCTAGTTCCGTTGTACCTTTGTGCCAGATTTCTACCCAATATTTAGTGTTCTTGGCTAGTTCCGTTGTTCCATTTTGCCAGATTTCTACCCAATATTTAGTGTTATTGGCTAGTTCCGTTGTTCCATTGTGCCAGATTTCCACCCAATATTTACTCTTATTGGCTAGTTCCGTTGTTCCATTGTGCCAGATTTCTACCCAATATTTAGTGTTATTGGCTAGTTCCGTTGTAACATTGTGCCAGATTTCTACCCAATATTTAGGGTTCTTGGCTAGTTCCGTTGTTCCATTGTGCCAGATTTCTACCCAATATTAAGTGTTCTTGGCTAGTTCCGTTGTACCATTGTGTCATATTTCTACCGAATATTAAGTGTTCTTGGCTAGTTCCGTTGTACCATTGTGCCAGATTTCTACCCAATATTAAGTGTTATTGGATAAATCCGTTGTACCATTGTGCCAGATTTCTACCTAATATTAAGTGCTGTTGGCTAGTTCCGTTGTACCATTGTGCCAGATTTCTACCCAATTTTAAGTGTTCTTGGCTAGTTCCGTTGTTCCATTGTGCCAGATTTCTACCCAATATTTAGGGTTCTTGGCTAGTTCCGTTGTTCCATTGTGGCAGATATCAACCCAATATTTAGGGTTCTTGGCTTGTTCCGTTGTTCCATTGTGCCAGATTTCTACCCAATATTTAGTGTTCTAGGCTAGTTCCGTTGTTCCATTGTGCCAGATTTCTACCCAATATTAAGTGTTATTGGCTAGTTCCGTTGTACCATTGTGCCAGATTTTTACCCATCATTAAGTGTTCTTGGGTAGTTCTGTTGTTCCATTGTGCCAGATTTCTACCCAATATTTAGTGTTCTAGGCTAGTTCCGTTGTTCCATTGTGCCAGATTTCTACCCAATATTAAGTGTTCTTGGCTAGTTCCGTTGTACCATTGTGCCAGATTTCTACCCAATATTAAGTGTTCTTGGCTAGTTCCGTTGTTCCATTGTGCCATATTTCTACCCAATATTAAGCGTTCTTGGCTAGTTCCGTTGTACCATTGTGCCATATTTCTACCCAATATTAAGCGTTCTTGGCTAGTTCCGTTGTACCATTGTGCCATATTTCTACCCAATATTAAGTGTTCTTGGCTAGTTCCACTGTACCACTGTACCATATTTCTACCAATATTAAGCGTTCTTGGCTAGTTCCGTTGTTCCATTGTGCCATATTTCTACCCAATATTTAGTTTTCATGGCTAGTTTCGTTGTTCCATTGCGCCAAATTTCTTCCCAATATTTAGTGTTCTTGGCTAGTTCCGTTGTACCTTTGTGCCAGATTTCTACCCAATATTTAGTGTTCTTGGCTAGTTCCGTTGTTCCATTTTGCCAGATTTCTACCCAATATTTAGTGTTATTGGCTAGTTCCGTTGTTCCATTGTGCCAGATTTCCACCCAATATTTACTCTTATTGGCTAGTTCCGTTGTTCCATTGTGCCAGATTTCTACCCAATATTTAGTGTTATTGGCTAGTTCCGTTGTAACATTGTGCCAGATTTCTACCCAATATTTAGGGTTCTTGGCTAGTTCCGTTGTTCCATTGTGCCAGATTTCTACCCAATATTAAGTGTAATTGGCTAGTTCCGTTGTACCATTGTGTCATATTTCTAGCGAATATTAAGTGTTCTTGGCTAGTTCCGTTGTACCATTGTGCCAGATTTCTACCCAATATTAAGTGTTATTGGATAAATCCGTTGTACCATTGTGCCATATTTCTACCAATATTAAGTGCTGTTGGCTAGTTCCGTTGTACCATTGTGCCAGAGTTCTACCCATCATTAAGTGTTCTTGGGTAGTTCTGTTGTTCCATTGTGCCAGATTTCTACCCAATATTAAGTGTTATTGGATAAATCCGTTGTACCATTGTGCCATATTTCTACCCAATATTAAGTCTAGTTCCGTTGTTCCATTTTGCCATATTTCTACCCAATATTTAGTGTTCATGGCTAGTTTCGTTGTTCCATTGCGCCAAATTTCTTCCCAATATTTAGTGTTCTTGGCTAGTTCCGTTGTTCAATTGTGCCAGATTTCTACCCAATATTAAGCATTCTTGGCTAGTTCCGTTGATCCATTGTGCCAGATTTCTACCCAATATTAAGCATTCTTGGCTAGTTCCGTTGATCCATTGTGCCAGATTTCTACCCAATATTAAGCGTTCTTGGCTAGTTCCGTTGTTCCATTGGGCCATATTTCTACCCAATATTAAGCGACCTGGCTAGTTCCGTTGTTCCATTGTGCCATATTTCTCCCCAATATTAAGTGTTCTTGGCTAGTTCCACTGTACCACTGTACCATATTTCTACCAATATTAAGCGTTCTTGGCTAGTTCCGTTGTACCATTGTGTCATATTTCTACCGAATATTAAGTGTTCTTGGCTAGTTCCGTTGTTCCATTGGGCCATATTTCTACCCAATATTAAGCGACCTGGCTAGTTCCGTTGTTCCCTTGTGCCATATTTCTACCCAATATTAAGTGTTCTTGTCTAGTTCCGTTGTTCCATTGTGCCATATTTCTCCCCAATATTAAGTGTTCTTG
The DNA here is from genome assembly GCF_002113885.1 of Mizuhopecten yessoensis. Lineage (NCBI taxonomy): Eukaryota > Metazoa > Mollusca > Bivalvia > Pectinida > Pectinidae > Mizuhopecten > Mizuhopecten yessoensis. Next base: position 759,746 of record NW_018403543.1, on the reverse strand, counting down.
GCTAGTTCCGTTGTTCCATAGTGCCATATTTCTACCCAATATTTAGTGTTATTGGCTAGTTCGGTTGTTCCATTGTGCCCGATTTCTATCCAATATTAAGCGTTCTTGGCTAGTTCCGTTGTTCCATTGGGCCATATTTCTACCCAATATTAAGCGACCTGGCTAGTTCCGTTGTTCCCTTGTGCCATATTTCTACCCAATATTAAGCGACCTGGCTAGTTCCGTTGTTCCCTTGTGCCATATTTCTACCCAATATATAGGGTTATTGGATTGTGCCAGATTTCTACCCAATATTAAGCGTTCTTGGCTAGTTCCGTTGTTCCATCCATATTTCTACCCAATATTAAGTGTTCTTGTCTAGTTCCGTTGTTCCATTGTGCCATATTTCTACCCAATATTAAGCGACCTGGCTAGTTCCGTTGTTCCATTGTGCCATATTTCTACCCAATATTAAGTGTTCTTGGCTAGTTCCGTTTTTCCATTGTGCCATATTTCTACCCAATATTTAGTGTTATTGGCTAGTTCCGTTGTTCCATTGTGCCAGATTTCTATCCAATATTAAGTGTTCTTGGCTAGTTCCGTTGTTCCATTGTGCCTGATTTCTACCCAATATTTAGTGTTCTTGGCTAATTCCGTTGTTCCATTGTGCCAGATTTCTACCCAATATTAAGTGTTATTGGCTAGTTCCATTGTACCATTGAGCCAGATTTTTACCCATTATTACGTGTTCTTGGGTAGTTTTGTTGTTCCATTGTGCCAGATTTCTACCCAATATTTAGTGTTCTAGGCTAGTTCCGTTGTTCCATTGTGCCATATTTCTACCCAATATTAAGTGTTCTTGGCTAGTTCCGTTGTACCATTGTGCCAGATTTCTACCCAATATTAAGTGTTCTTGGTAGTTCCGTTGTTCCATTGTGCCAGATTTCTACCCAATATTAAGCGTTCTTGGCTAGTTCCGTGGTACCATTGTGCCATATTTCTACCAATATTAAGTGTTTTTGGCTAGTTCCGTAGTACCACTGTGCCATATTTCTACCAACATTAAGCGTTCTTGGCTAGTTCCGTGGTACCATTGGGCCATATTTCTACCCAATATTAAGCGTTCTTTGCTAGTTCCATGGTACCATTGTGCCATATTTCTACCAATATTAAGTGTTTTTGGCTAGTTCCGTAGTACCACTGTGCCATATTTCTACCAATCTTAAGCGTTCTTGGCTAGTTCCGTGGTACCATTGTGCCATATTTCTACCAATATTAAGTGTTCTTGGCTAGTTCCGTGGTACCATTGTGCCATATTTCTTCCCAATATTAAGTGTTCTTGGCTAGTTCCGTTGTTCCATTGTGTCAGATTTCTACCAATATGTAGGGTTCTTGGCTAGTTCCGTTGTACCATTGTGCCATTTTTCTACCAAATATTAAGTGTTCTTGGCTAGTTCCTTTGTTCCATTGTGCCATATTTCTACCCAATATTAAGCGTTCTTTGCTAGTTCCATGGTACCATTGTGCCATATTTCTACCAATATTAAGTGTTTTTGGCTAGTTCCGTAGTACCACTGTGCCATATTTCTACCAATCTTAAGCGTTCTTGGCTAGTTCCGTGGTACCATTGTGCCATATTTCTTCCCAATATTAAGTGTTCTTGGCTAGTTCCGTTGTACCATTGTGCCATTTTTCTACCAAATATTAAGTGTTCTTGGCTAGTTCCGTTGTTCCATTGTGTCAGATTTCTACTAATATGTAGGGTTCTTGGCTAGTTCCGTTGTACCATTGTGCCAGATTTCTACCCAATATTTAGTGTTCTAGGCTAGTTCCGTTGTTCCATTGTGCCAGATGTCTACCCAATATTAAGTGTTCTTGGCTAGTTCCACTTTACCACTGTGCCATATTTCTACCAATATTAAGTGTTCTTGCCTAGTTCCGTGGTACCATTGGGCCATATTTCTACCCAATATTAAGCGTTCTTGGCTAGTTCCGTGGTACCATTGTGTTAGATTTCTACCCAATATTAAGTGTTCTTGATTGCCTTTGTTCTCATGTGCTGTATTGTTTTGTTTTGTTAGATTGTTACTCAACATTTAATGTTTTTGAGTCTGGTATGCGTTCTTTGTGTAAGATTGTTACCAAAATCAGTAATATTTTGAATAAGGTTATTTTCCCTTCTGCTAGGTTGCTCCCCAATATGAAGTCACCTAATGCTACATTGATATCAGTATTTTGCTGTTCTGGTTTGACTTCTATGTCCCAGTGTGCCAGAATAATATCAAGTGTTCCTGAAAGGGATTTTACTTTTTCAATATATCCACCCAATATTACTTGTTCAATATAGCCACCCAATATTTAGTTTGGTTTTTCAGAATTAAAAAAAATCGGTTCAACCGTATTAAATTAATACCTCACATTTTACGTTTCGTAATGAAATTGTTGTAATTTCTGCACCACAGTTCTACCAAATATTTAGTGTTCTTTATTAGGTTTTTCCTTGTGCTAGGACCCTCTCCACTATTAAGNGCTGTATTGTTTTGTTTTGTTAGATTGTTACTCAACATTTAATGTTCTTGAGTCAGGTGTGCGTTCTTTGTGTAAGATTGATACTAAAATCAGTAATATTTTGAATAAGGTTATTTTCCCTTCTGCTAGGTTGCTTCCCAATATGAAGTGTTCTGGTTTGTCTCTGCGTCACCTATCGCTTCATTGCTATCAGTATTTTGCTGTTCTGGTTTGACTTCTATGTCCCAGTGTGCTAGAATAATGTCAAGTGTTCCATAATATCAAGTGTTCCTGAAATTGATTTTACTTGTTCAATATAGCCATCCAATATTTAGTTTGGTTTTCAGAACTATAAAAAAAACCCGGTTCTACCGTATTAAATTAATACCTCACATGTATCGTAATGAAATTGTTGTACTTCTGCACCACAGTTCTACCCAATACTTAGTGTTCTTTATTAAGTTTTTCCTTGTGCTAGGATGCTCTCCACTATTTAGTGTTCTTCAACAAACATTTTGTACTTTTTGTTTACAGAATTTTATGTTTTGTAATGAGTCCTATATTTTCCCGTGCCTGATCACTACCGTATATATGTATAGTATTTAAAGTGGTTTTGAATGAAGTCTTTATACTTATGTACTAGATTGCTACCCAGAATTTTGATGTTCTTAACAGACGATACTGTTCCCTTGTGCTAGATTGAAATAGCTGTCTATTTGGTGTTTTTGAGCTTTGGTGTTTCTGGTCCTAGACTGATATGAGCTGTTGTGATTTGATCGCTTTAATGAATTCGTTCCCGTATGTAATATTGCTCCTTAAAGTCACGGATACCTGAACCGATCGCTCCTTCTAATAATGAAATAAGGATTGACATTTGACCCATTCAGGTAATATTTATTGTTCTTAAATCAATTTACTCCATGTTCTAGATTGCAACCCGAAATTAGGTGTTGTGCGCGAAGTTGTTCCGTTATGTTACAAAGAAATACAAATATATGTTTGTGTTGACCGCTATGTTTAATATATGTTGTTTGGCCTGTGTGTTAAATATTTGGTGTTTGACCTGTGTGTTAAATATTGTTGTTTGACATGTGTGTTAAATATTGTTGTTTGGCTTGTGTGTTAAGTTTTGTTGATTGACATGTGTGTTAAATATTTGGTGTTTAACCTGTGTGTTAGATATTGTTGTATAACCTGTGTGTTAAATATTGTTGTTTGACCTATGTGATAAGTATTTGTTGTTTGGCCTGTGTGTTAAATATTTGGTGTTTGACCTATGTGATAAGTATTTGTTGTTTGGCCTGTGTGTTAAATATTTGGTGTTTGACCTGTGTGTTTAATATTTGGTGTTTGACCTGTGTGTTAAATATTTGGTGTTTGACCTGTTTGTTAAATATTTGTCGTTTGACATGTATGTTTAATACGTATGTTTGGCCTGTGTGTTAAATATTGTCGTTTGATCTGTGCGTTTAATACGTATGTTTGGCCTTGGTGTTTAATATTTGTCGTTTGGCTTTTGTCTTAAATATTTGTCGTATGACATGTATGTTTAATACGTATGTTTGGCCTGGGTGTTAAATATTTATCGTTTGACCTGTGTGTTTAATACGTTTGTTTGGCCTGGGTGTTTAATATTTTTTGTTTGACATGTGTGTTTAATATGTGCTTAACATTAGTTTAATGACTCTTTTGTTAAATATTTGTTATTTGACCTCAATATTACATAAATTGATATTTGACATGTGCTTTTAATATTTATTTTTTTGACCTTTGGGTTGATTTTTTTATTGGCTTGTTCGTAGCTTGGCTAGTTGACTTGTATGTATAAGATTTATTGACTGTTTTGTTGAGTATTAATGCAGATAAACTTTAAAACTTAGATGAAAACATAATCATTGCCACTATGTAGTAACAGATTGATCTCGGTCTACCCCACGTCTGAAGTGTCCCCCATAGAGATGGTAACAAAAGAGAAGTCTCCATATATAATGGATTGTGACTTTACAGTTAAATAAGCAAAAGATCTTGGAAAAATAGTAAATGCTGACAATTAGATAGACATTTGATATGACGTGAACGATAATGCAGTTTAAAAAAAAAGGTTGCAAATTGAAAATATGACCCTCTAGTTAGTGATGCACATGGTATATCACAGGAGGAGAGAAATGTTTGAGAGGTGAAAAGGTACAATGATAGGTCGGGGTGAGGCAATATGCTATCGCACCAGTCATCGGTGAGACAAAGTTGAAATAAAACATCAAAAACGCCGAATTGCATTTCCTTTGCTCTATTCAGGTAAAAATGTCTGAAACTTTGATCTGAAATTGACTTGTATTTGATCTGATTTACATAAAGAAAGGTTCTTTGCATCCAAGCAGAAACAAAGCAAAGGGTTGCAAGTAATCTATTGTCATTAACCTCTGGGATAATTTCTTAACCGCAATGGAAAGGGCCTATAACTCTGAATTATAGTTGGGTAAAAGTCCCGATTTCATTGCTTGACACTCCGCCTTCCAAAGACGTATTCGTATACAAAATTTGATAATGGCAAGTTAGTTTACGATTCGGAATCAGCTACCAACGGTGAACATAGGGTTGTATCTCTATTTATAAAATGTAGAAAATGGCGCACAAGGCCCGAATTCGGTATGTCACATTCCCACAATTTGGCACTTGTATTTGACAGAGTATATTTGGGATACATCCCCACAAACCCACCCCGTTTCCCGACCAAAGTAACGCAAAGTTTAACGGACAGACGGAGGGCACACATTTAATACCCTCCTGCAGTGCTGATGGAGGACTCGTAAACTTCTCAACAAGGCATAATTCGGCTTCATAAATAGCAGATTGGCGGTTATACATAGCTTTCTAGTGTCGCCAAGACGTTGTTGTGTATTTGGTATAAAAATGAATGCGTAGATACTTTCCATGATTTTATGAAAGCATTTCGTAACGTAACATATCAACGATTGGCCAACAAACTCGCGATTTTGGCATCTCTGGACGCGTTTCCGCATGGCGCTTTTTTGCTTGATAGGAACGAGGACGAATCAAAATAAGAAAAAAACTATAATTAGGAATCGGTTATAAGCGGTAAACCACAAGGATCCGTGTTAGTACCACTTCTTTTTTTGCTGAATGATATGTCTTAAGTAAGAAGCCAACTGCAATGCGCACTGACGTTTTCGCGGATGTCAACAAACCTATGAGCACTTAATGATGGACAGAATTTATTGTTGTGCTGCAGAATATACTTTCATCACAAAAATGAAATCATTAAGCGAAGGAAAAAAAATATATTTTGTGAAATTGTGCTTCTCTCTGAAGGAAAAACACACAACCATAAAAAATTACGGACTGGAAAAAGACATTGGTGTCATCATAAATAAATTAACATTCGATTAACTTATTTGCATATTTTGCATTAAGAAATGATCTTTGGGGTACAACAGAGAACAGTGAAATACCTATTTTTATATAGCACTGAACGTTTTGAAGCAAAGTAATAAAACCATTAACCTTAGTAATTAGAAAATGATGATGACGTGATAGCGATTTTGGAAAATAATTTAGGTAAATAGTAAAGAAAGTGGTAGACTTGTTTTCGATCCTAAAAGGATCATACACTCGTCAAACAAATATAAGCTCTCTATGTGAGAAGTTATGTGTTTACGCAGACAACTGTTCATATAAGAAACAAACCCCCATCGATGCATTACATTTGTTTTCGGTCAAATTACGTAAGTAACAAATGGATAAGCATTAGAAACACCAACCACAAACATAATGTTTAAAATTCATCGTGAAGTGTACAATTATAAATATGTTTGTTTCAATTGCAGACCTGACAATCAAAGACACGTATTGTCAGGATAAACCGGTGTATCTGTGTATGAAGGAGTTTTTGACTAGAATTTCAATAAAAAGAGTGTTCTATGTGAGTTTATACAAAAAATCGGGCGGATGAGGAAAAGTATTAATAGTAAAAGCACGGCAGGCTCCCATAAACAATGACATACATTACTGCAAAACTGTCGGCAGGTATGGCCCAATTAGCGGGTGAAGAAAGGTTATCTCCCTGTTACATCGGAAGCCCATTGATGTCGGGTTTTAGTGCAACATCAATCGTCGATCAACCTGCGATTGGTCAAAGAAAGAGCAGGCCACATCACGAGAACAAACACGCCATTGGACAGGCTTTATGCTCTGTAGCAACAAGTCCAGCGTTAAAGAAACATAAAACTGCGAGAGTTGGTATATCGGCTTGTTCCTGTGTCTAATCAACGTCATAAACTGATGACGTGAATGTTCGTATTCAACCATTACTTACCGCTACAGTCATACTATGTGTTTAATAATTAATTACCTAATGCTTCTCTATCGGATATTTACATTCCAAAGTGTTTCATTTTTTTTTATTACCAGAATCAAGACCTATTTATGTATTAAAAAAAGGAAACGTACATGTAACTAAATCGTAAAACAAAATCACAGAAGCGTTTGGAATGGTGTTTTTGCGGTTTAATGATATCAGAGGTCTAGCTCGTAATGAGAAGGGGAACATGGCGCGGACACGCACGGTTAGATAATAAACTGCGACATAGCCCCGGGACAATCGGATACTGCTTTGTTGGCGTGGCCGGAGACAATGGTATACTGATTCAAAGATTTACAAGTTATTAGCAGTGTTTGCACTCTTGGAAGGAGATACTCATGGATGTAAATAATAGATCAAGTGATCTTGTTAACGCTGTACCGAATGTTTCCAAAATGTCCAAAGTAACACTAGACCATTCTAGGTCAAAGTGGTTAAACACCCTTAGCATACGTCCAATTTATCAAAATGCCAAATTTTTCTGAAAATATTTCTTATGTGTTATACTTATGTTATACCGAAACCCGAAACCATACTAGTTCATAAATAAATGTTCCAACAAGCTAAGCATACCTTAATTTTATCAAAAACACCTAACTCTTACTGAATTCAAGAATTGCATGCAGATTGCCCACACTAATAAGGAGGAGTATTCCAAGCATGCTTTGGATATTGTTTACGTCGGTAAAATGGAAAGTGAGCTTGAGATAAGCGAAGACTTTAAACCTTAACTTTACTTGGGCATAGCAAGAAATGTTGAATTTACACACTCCGAGGAAAGTAAAGCTGATACAATTGGAAATAAGAGAAAAGGCAATCTTCAAAAAGTATCATACCCTTTGCCATCACAAGCAACATCCATTGGCCGAAGACAAAGAGATACATTGCACTTGGGATGACCTCATCGTCACAATATATCTGATTATCATTGAATAATTCGAACTACAGACCACTGCAATTTAAGATGGGTGGCATCACACAGAAGTGTTTGAACGGTCAGGAAGTTTTTGGACACACCAATGAACGGCACACATCCAAACCGGTATGTAAAAAATAAAAGTTGTATGACTGAAAGAAACGTTGTAAGTGATTTGTGACATCATAATTTAATTTGGTTGAAATATGTATTATCTCATTGTAAGACTTAACCGATTGAAGGACAGTTTTCATAAAAAAATATGGAAGAAAACATTGAACTTCATTCACATCATTAAGATTATTGAATAAAAACAAAAAGTATTTGTTTGCATTGCTGTAAATGTATAGGGGAAACTTTTTGTTCAATAATTTAAACTTCAGAATTATTCCAACAACTAGGAAGCAATAATTATTTAAAACATGGCTAGTTCCAGCAGATATACTAAATGTCCAGAACATACAAAGAGTATTGCAGTAGGAGACAAGAGATTCAATTTCATTTTGACAATTGCTTTTCAATCTAATATCTCCTCAGAGGAAAATCAATCATTACTTTAGCTATAAGACGGTTAACGCTTTTCGAGGGAAAATGTAACAAATTCTAATTTATGAATTATTGAATTAGCATTTCAAACATGGAAAGGGAAAATTGGGCGGCTATAGACAGTTGTTTTGAGATATTCGTGTTTTAAGCTAACCACTTTTCTAAAACAATCCTCCTTTAAAGAAGTAATGTCGTTAATTGTTTTTAAATTCACTTGAGTATTTTTCTGTGGAAAACAACTCTATATTGAGCTTAAATGTGCTATATAGATGTTGTTGATGATAAGATGATGACAATAAAACGCTCTAGATTTCTAACAATTCATTAACAGCTTGAAGTATTACTCCACGCTAAACATGTTTTTGTTAATATTTGACAGGCATTAGCTGTACGCTGTTACCTGCCTTAGATGACGCAGCATGTTATTAGATATTATTTGATAAGTGAAGAGCTATATAAAGATATACAAGTGACTGGCTTGCTAAAAACAAATGATCTAGCAAAGCAACGTAAATCCTGTTTTTTTCCGTTTCCACTTGCTTTTGAATAGATTAAAGTGTCTTGATGTGTATAATATGTATGGTTTAAGACATCAGACATCAACAGAAGATTTTTTTTTCAGGAAACAAAAGGAGGAATAAAAGCTCATATCATAATGTTACTTTAAAAGAAATTGTCAGCTGGTGGTTTCTGTTTCTAATTTTTCTTCACATAAAATTTCCCGAAAGGGATATTGTTATTTTTGAAAGGGGGAGTCTATACTTGTTTATATTTGTGACTTTGTCATGGCTTACAGTATTGTTCGGTGATTTTAACCACGTCATTATGATGGGTTGTTGTCTTTAACTCTGTGAACATCAGTGTGTAATATGTTGATCTCGTTTTGCCGCTAATTAAATGTTCACTGCTCGTTATATATATAGGTTTTTTTAACGTTCCGTTGGGTCCAATAGAGTTCCTTTCGTGACCTTAATAAACAGTTATATGTTGAATAAAATTAGTTTCGTAATCAATCCTGATACTGGGTGAATGACCTAAAACCATGTGAAACGCTCACAGCGTCTTGTACGCATTACACAGGTTTTTTTGTGAGTGGGTCGATTCGAACAGTTAAGGGTGATTGATATTGTCTGTTCCCAACCTTTTGAAACACTGTCACCATGTTGAGTACATAGGATCTAACAGGACTAGAAGTTGGTATCGGTGTAAGACAGCTAAGATGTGTTACACTTTCATAACTTTAATATGAAAACAAATATGCATTTATAGAAATAACTATGTACAGGGAAAAACTAACGAAACGTAATCATCAACATTACTGAATTAAGCAATTCGTCAACTTTTCCTTTATTTGACCATTTTAATAAACATGTGATTTGATTAAACGTTTGTAATTACAACATTGTTAATTACAAATATTCATACAGTTTCCAAGGCATTTTCAATGCAAATTTGAAATATGGAAAAAGAAAATTAGGTTATTGCCATTTCTTTTGCTTGAGTAGGACCTATATGTTTATTAAAAAGCATAAAACACTATATTTTTTTTTATAAAGGCTAAGTTTGTTTTGAACACAAGCAGGAATTTGAAACTTTTTTGCAAACTTTCGAAAACGTCTGTTTCCTTTGTCAAGCAAAGAGTTTAAATGACCGGTGCCTCGACTCTAAACCGCTGAAAGCAACTCACTAGGCCACAATGAGCCGAATCAAGTAAAGTCAGCTGTCAAAAATCCTAGAGGCATCGCTCCTCTGCACTCAAAAATTCCGAATTCCGAGTATTACTGGAGCCTGTCACTCGGAACTTCTCAGCCGATTCGGTCATCTAACGTTGGAAGGAACTGTAATTGGGGCGAGGTGTTCCGAATGTGGAGCCTGTATTAAGCAAAATTCCGATTTCACACCCCGATATTTCTTTGATATTGGAGGAGGTTACCTTGACACAGTGACCATGAGGTCCCCGTGTACTGCAGGGCCGTGTAGGAAAGATGACGTGCGATGTTCGCATGGTGGCGAGTATATGATGTATTGGGACTATTAATGGCCTTTAGTAAAGCACAGATGTACTATCACATCGTGGTCAAGCGTGCGATGACCCATCGCAACAGTAAACATGAACTTATCGTAATGTATCAATAATTGACGCGGCCATAAATTGTCTGCTAATAGGCACTAGAGAGACAGGAGTACACCAGAAATATGGCTATGGTATGAGTACGGGACATTAAATGGGGATGTACCGAGGTAAAAAGCACCCTAAGAATCTCCAGCACGTGCTCGGCTATTATTCTTATGTCAGATATCACCCATTCTGAACAGATATTTGTTCTCAAAAACTCATTTATCAAGGATTTCGATCAGCACAATCTAGTTTTATTGACTTCTGACAAGTAATGCATAAGATTTGGTATCCACGAATAGATATCGTTTCAGCAGAGTACTGTAGGTATGACCCGGTCCCTATGTTACACTGCAGATATTCTACTGGTTCATTAAGATTTAAATAAATCTTGTTTTCGAAAAGCAATATAATTAAGCACAAGCTGTACTTAAAAAGATGCATCATTTGAATACACATTTCAAATATATCTACACACATTAGACCTGGTGGCAGGAAGAATAAAATACATGGGTTGTCGGGTTGGATGGGTAACCTAGATTTAGAACCTATGAGCGCTTGATATGAAGTGCCGGACACATGTAAATAATTTTACTTACCATGCTTGTTATCCGTTGCTGGATGTAATAGACTCTATATTTAGTGTCAATAATTGAAGATATTTCTAATTATACGTAAGCACTGTTATGCAAATCTGTTCCATACGACGAACAATTTATGAACGTCTTCATTGGCGAGTCCACAGGCAAAGACGACTGAATTTATTAGGTCAAGTTTAAAACAATCTAATTTCAAACAGCTACATCGGTGTCGAAGTCTAGTTAATTAATATTTTGCATCAGAAACAGGTGCTTCCAGATATACACAGTAGCTGACCTACCACTCTTGTTATTTACATCTCAAATATGGTGCTGAAACAATTTGAAAGGGACAGTTTTAGCAACATATTATTGAAACATTCTCAAAGGAAAACTTGCTATATAAATATTGTATAAGATGGATCTTGCTCGTTCACATTTCGTATACAGCTGTTTATAAGTTAACGTAACATATGGCCATATCGTGCCACTTTGATTTGGGGCACAACGTATAAAATCTAGTTTTACTTACGTTTAATTTACGTGGAAGTAACTGTTTCTAATGGTCTGTTTACCCTGTATGTTTTTAGCTTGCTTTGTAACAGGTTGCTTCTTATAAACCTGTTGCATTTCTTTATTGATAGGAAAAGCACGTGCATGTCGTTCGCGGGCCTGCCAGCCCACGGAATCAGGTCCACTAACACGCTGATTAAATATACATCGTGAAGGGGCGGGCGAGCAGGTACCGATCGCGAGAGCAACTACTGCAGGACAGAAAGCGCGCGCAATCACGTAACCAACAGAGTGTGTTGGGACTTTCATATTTATGACGTCATTATCAGTCGGAATCTGATGGCTTTAATTGGGTAGTTAAGGTAAAGAAGATCAAGCAATAATTCTACTTAACACGAGAAGGTCATAGCAAGATACTGAACGTGATATCATCGTGCACGAATGGACCTCCATCACGTGAACTAATCGTGCAAATTGACTGGTTTGTGTGCGTTGGATAATTTAGTACATATCTGCCTTCTCTAACACGAACACCGTCTGAATTCTGGACGAATGAAAGTGAAAACAGATTTATTCATTACAAGTAGATATTGATCTTGTGAAAGATTATTTTACAGCTCATCCAGTAATATGTCGAATGTGTTATCAGCATCTCGATTGAAATTCTGATAAGTAATTAAGTAATAATGACCAATCCAAACCAATTTAATTTAATTTTGGTACAAATATGTTCATCACTTAACGATTTTGTTCTAAGCATGAACATGTCACTTTCCCAAAGAGTACTTCTTGCTAATGTCAGGTCACCTCTGTATCGGCTCACGCAGTATATCAGTGGCCCTCGTGAAACAGCTTGATGTAAACATACGATTGGTCAACATCTCTAGCAGGAAATACTAACATGGAGAGCCAAACCCTAGACGCTACACACGCAGATGTTAGAAACGTGGTGAAGAAACAGAATTCAAACAGAGTCTCTGACGCACTCGGACTAACAGCAGCACACCTTACAACGCTGACATTCTTATGAAGGAAAGGATGAAACACATTCACACACATATTAGGTCATATTTATTATCTTCTATGACGTCGGCAAGGTAACGACACTTTGCCATTGTTTATAACCCTGTGCTTTTGTATTCTATTTTTCAATGTGTATATCTTATTGTTTTCACAAACATTTACGTTAAACGAACAAAATAGGACGATTTGTAACAGCTTCTAAACAATCTAGCATCAGATGAACACGGTTTTTTTGTGAAATAAAAAAGAGACATAACGTGACAAATGATTGCATGAGCAAAAAGAAATCCTTATTTAAATAATTGGATAATCTAGAACGCCTTGCGTTGAAGGCACTGAGTATGGCACGATTGCACATTCCATTTTATTTTGACGTGGTAAAATAGATTTAATCAGCATATGTATGTATATGTGACAAGTATGTGAAGTTGATAATAGGGGGTATAATTTACCTATTACAAATGCTATGTCTGCCACTTTAACTGCCCGGATGTCGTACGTCGTATCGAATAAACGAATTGTAACAGAAGTCTGCCTCGGTGTGATACAGTTGCCCTGGGTGTACCGTTACTGTGCTCATTCACTGAATGGGAAGTAACACTTGTCCACCTCTGTGTTTTACAGTTGCCCAGGGTAAACCCAACCGTACAGATTCAATAAATGGGGAAAAACACTTGTCCAAGGCATTATATTAATGTCCTGTCTGGAAAGGTCGGCCAGTGAGGTCAGTGGTCAAGGTATCCGAGAAGTTGGATCGAGCAAGGAGAAAAACACGTTCACCATTTTCAGTTGTCGGTTGCATCGATTAAACTGGGCTGATTTGGAAGGTATATAGACCCAAGTGATGCTGAAAGTAAGGGGCATTCCAGAGATAACATTCTTCTGAAATTGGAAGAAAAGACAATGGGGTTTCGTTCTTTTCAAAAGTGTATGGTAAACTTCCGGAAATACGACCAGATAAGTAGAGTACTCTTACAGCAATAAGGCGAAAGCAAAAAGAAGCAGAAACTGTAAAAAAAGATGTAAACGTTTGGTTTGTTTGTGTTTTATGTCCTATTAACAGCTATGGTCATTTAAGGACCTGCCAGGTTTTGGTGGTGGAGGAAAGCCGGAGTTCCCGGAGAAAAACCACCGACCTACGGCCATTTCCTGTCGTTTGCCCCACGTAGGCATCTAACCCGCGACCAAGTGTTGGAGGGCTAGTGGTAGCAGAATGTCAGACGCCTTAACCACTTGGCCACCGCTGTCCCTAGATGTAAACGACGCAAATAGGTAAGTTGGAGGAAAGCCGGGGATGAAGAGAACGACTCTCTCAGTTTAAATAGTATAAACTTTATGAACTGGCACGACAGATAGAACAGGCTCAGAGCAAAGGTTTTACGGAAACACAGAGTATAAGGCGGCGTAGTTAGAGCTGTGCACCATGAGTGTACGCTTTGAGGACACTAAGAGGGTCGGAGGACTTGACGATGGCCAACTTGAAACGGGTCGTTAGATCCTTTTCTACCAGAAAATATTTCACTTGACTCAATGGTCCAAGGAAATTGATAACAAATATCTTGTACAGAAGTTATTCGAAGACAGATTAACTTGTATTATGATCATCTACTCGTAAAGACACAGTTTACGCATTCATTTACCACAGGATTACAATAACATTTCTTGAAACCAGAGATACAGCCATTAAACGCCAGATACAAGGATGTCGAAGAACTGATCCAAGGTGTAAATACCATTGCTAAGCAACAAAAGGAACGTAAATTGAAGTTGAGCTTATTCGGTCGAGCAAAAGTGAACATGGTGAATATTGATAATGATATGAAAAAAAAAGGAAAAAAGTATTATGCGAAAAGAGATCAATGAACTACTTGTTAGTGACGGTACACGCTTAAGTAATCGTTCGGATGACCACGCACGCTCAAGAAAACGACAACGAAGTAAAACTTGTACATAACAGAAGATATGTACTTGTTAGCATGGTAACAAATGCGGAAGTGAAGAACTCGTTCCAAGGAACTATAAGCAGTGTAAGCAAGGAAAGGTGCCAGTGTCACACGTTAGAGAGGGATGTCGACTCCTGATATTAATAAAACCCCTTATACTAACAATGTTTGTGTGAAAAGTGAGAGACAGGATGTTGGTAATTTGAAGACTGGAGACTGTAGGAGGCTGCTACAGTACAAAGTTCAGTAAAATGTCAGCGTGAAAACAAGGAAAATCTATGGTAACTGATGTAAATAGAAACACAAGAAAACAATAGCTGTCGACATGAAGAGAGTGTGGAGGGTATAAACCGAGTATAGATCAGCGTGAGTTAGCTTGTAGGCGAGATATGTATTGTTTATGTACAATATGGTGGTAATCTTTGTGATACATTACGGGACACTGGGGTTAAAGGGAGTACCGAAGGAGTTGACTGACTGAGAGATACTTGCCTGAGAGACGAGTGAGAGATGGTATTGTTGAGTATTGTTTACCATAAGTTGATGATAAAGGGTGTGAAGCCATACCGAAAGCAACTACAAAAGGTAAGCCGCAAGTAAAAGTTATAGGTTCGGGATCGGAGTACTGAAAACGTACTATAACATCCCTCTTGTAAACTGGCATATGATCAACAACGGGCAAATGTGTGTCTTCCCGAGATACTTCGTCCAGTGGTATACCATAAGTTGCATGATAACATGGGACATGTGGGGACAGATCGTGTGGTTGCTGAATCGGTAAAGATTTCATTTGCATGGAATGGACCGCAATATCTGAAGGAAAACAAACCAAATAAGCAGAGGGCCAAAATGAAACCCATTCCTATCAGTTGTCCGTTAGAACGGATTTGTATGGACTTCATTAATCTTGAACGTTCAAAAGGAAGTACATGTGCATTCGCGTTTTCGTTTCCCACTATACCTGCTTTACCGAGGCTTATGCCGCAAGGGATGAATCTGCAAAGGCAATATCTTTAAAAATTGTATTCCCACGTTTGAATTTCAAGCTAGTAGTTATCATGAATGAATATGGTTCAAAAATGACCTTTTCTATCATCTCCAGAATTCCATTCCATGACCACTTTGTACCACCAATCTGCAAATGGGCAGTGTAAGCGTTTGAATCTTACGATCTCGGAAATATTGATGGCCCTGTTGCATGATCAGAAGTGTGACTGGAAAACATTTCTTAATCGGATTGTGAAAGCAAACAATTCCACGGGACACAAGACAACTGGCCATGCTTCATTTTATATGATCTATGTACGCTAATCATAATCAAGGTTAACGGCTGATGTAGTGTTTGTATCGAAGCATGCATGCACTCATAAGACAGTGCAGAAAAGGGAAGAATGCCTTTAAGATACAGATGGGTACAGGAGAAGATCAGCATAGCATAAGAGATATTCGAAGAGTATTGTGACCGAGGACTGTAAAGCACAGTACTTAAGCCAGGAGATAAACGTTTGATGAGGAATATGTGAGAGAAAAGAGGACCGGGAAAATGGAGGGCCCTTTTTGGACAGAAAAGATATATGTCGTGCAGCGCCGATTCTCTAATGGTTCCTCAGTATGAGATGGCGTCAGAACAAGAATCTGGAAGGATAGGAGTGTTTCATCTCAACCTGCTTCTGCAGAGCAATTTCGAACCTTTTGAAAAAAATAATTGTATCTGTGAAGAAATCGAAGTCAAGAAAGGAAAGACAAGTCAAAATAATAGGCCTTCTGGTAGAAGCGGTGAAATGGATTTGGTGTCAATTTGTATCGAGGAAAAAGGATATGTTGTATCTAACACAAGTACCCAGAATGACGGTGTACTAACTCCCTCGGCTCCAGGGTTTGTGACCGATAGTCACTCGTCAGGCTATCAAAGTGTGCAGGATGATCGAGTCCCTTGAGAAATGGAGAATCAGCAAGTTGTCTATTTACTGGAGGAACTAGAGTGAAAATTCTGATGCAGCCGTGGAAGGGCCAGGGAACAAGACACGTCTTTGTAGTCTGCAAAGGAGTCGTCGAACAACATGGATGAGCCTTGCCACCAAGATATTGCCACCTATAACCTAACCCAGAGATTGACAAACGATAAACAGGGAAATCTATCATATTGTTGTTCTTGAAAGCTGCTTATTGTGTCATTTACTATTTCAATATAAGTTGATTGAAATGTATTCTAAATATGCTAAGTACCTTATATGACTGTTAAAACTGTATGGAATGATAATATAATAGCCAAGTATCGATAAAACGTTTATCTTTTATCAACGGACATTGAGACGCTTTACAAATTGCCGAAAGCCTTTTGTCATAGTACGATTAACAAGTGAGATCCTTCTAATGCCAGAGAGAAATAGGTATCCAGTATTTATTTGAGTGTGGTGACAACAGAAAGTATTTCGAGAGATAGAGTAAATACGCTTGATCCAGAAGTTTTTATATCTTGAGATTTCGTATTAGTTACCATTTAAATGACGTAATCCCACCACGGTTTTGTTCGGTGTTACAAATCACTCTATATTAAACTAATCCTATCAATGATGGTCTTTAACACTGCTTCGTTTCAGGTGTAAAGCGGTGAGTAGTGCGGTTTAAATTCTAGCCTGCACTATATATACTGACGGGTAAGTCAGGTGTATTTACCTACTATTTATATACACACTAATGGCTAATTCGTGATCTTCAGATATGGGTTATTAACCGGGACAGTTTTTGCGGTAAACAGACAAAAAGTCTGCCCTCACATCGGACAAGTCGGCACTAATTAGAAAAAGTCAGCGATCAGAAAAAGTATATATACACAATCGAACGCACCCTCAAACGCCTCCATTGATAAACTACAACATGCGTATATAAAGCGTAACATTTATACTTTCGTTTCGAAAGAGAAACAATTTAAGTGGATTGGGTCACGCGATCCTCACGTGCAATATGATATAGTTGATATGACAAATGTAAATTGACGAATACAATTTGTTCACCTGGAAGTCATTGCGGTTAACAAGCCCGAGCACCAAATTGACATACAAAGCCAACCTTTTGAAAAGTAAAGGTAAACATACAATGTTCTATCATTAGAACTTATAATGAAACATTTCAAATGTCACACGACGAATACATAAGAGAAAGAATGAAACAGAGTGAATCATAACGGAAAACTATTATCTACATTGATTGCTGCTTTATATATACCAGTTTTCAACGATGCATTCTTGTAAATATGCACGTGATTGGATAAGCCGCCGTTGTCAAACATCCTTTATTATCATCCAATTTATCAAAATAATTAAACCCCAATAATTATCAGAATAAGTCTACCATTTGGCATCCTCGATATCCAGGGGTTATGCTTACTTTCACTGTAGAGAGCGAAAGTGAGCGTAACCCCTGGATATCGAGGATGACTATTTGGAAACCAAAAGGCACTCAGTTTGTAATATACATCAGAGTATGGGCATATCCGGTATCCTAGTATAAACTTGGTCTAAACCCATGAATATTTAATAGATTGTCATTAAAAGATAGAAATCACTGAAGATGATTTTTTTTTTCTCAATATGATAATAAGTTTCCAAAATAATTCCATTGCATAAAGCTTGCCTTCAACAGTGGGATGTTTACAACAGTTTAATTCATTGTCTAGATTCTAAATTAACCCAATTACTCAAAAGGTTATCAAAGCAGAATACTATTACGTGTGAATGTTTTCGATTCGGAAACTGTTCGGATATTCCCGTACTATAAGAGTAATCGGGGATCAATCATAACGTGACGCCAAAATTAAAACTTCGACGGAAATTCCCGAAAGTATCCGTAGGCCGCCTGGTGGATATGGTAGCCATGGAAACACGATATTGTTTCCGCGAAAAGGATGTTTAATCATTTGGTAAAGCAATTTGTTTAAAATAATCATGAATCAAAGAAACCACACGGAATAGCAAAGGCGATTTCATTTTCCATTGCAAATATAAGGTTTAAAATACAATTGTACATAATTAAGGCTTTTTGGATGGGATAATGCCTAATCGCTAAATATGTTCGTAAACAGTTGGGTTTTATACCATCCTAAATTTACAGAATATGCACTTTAAGTCTGAAACGATAGAAAATACACAGTAAGTTCTCTACCGAATGCAGAAACGAAATTTTGTGTTTTTATCGTACAGTATTTGATTTCGTTTGTGTAGTAGCATGAACACTGCTTTGAAAGATTAATATAAAATTGTTAAAATTCCTTATGGCGTTACAGAAGGAAAATATTAACGTTTGAAACGAAAACAACCCTATTCCCAAACATTACGACACTGTATTCAATACACTGTCCCAGTGGCACAGATAGGTTCTCTGCCCAATCACATGGACAGCTTGAAATGGGGGTGCTAACAGAATTCCCGACTTATAACTGACACCTTTGCCGCACTTACTGTCGTTGTGTATGTAAACATTTAGAATGAAAGCAAAAACAAAACGATTTTGAACTGCGCATTTAAAGTTGTAAGGAAGAGCGAAAACGTCTATTTATGAAATATTCAGGCTTCTAATTGATCGCACGCTGACAAAGCTTTGGGTAATCTTGGTCTGTTATATTAACGCGGGGTGAAGGAGTTCGTCGTGTACAGAGAATACAAACAACCTTCCCTTACCATACAAATAACAAATTTGGCCATAACTCACTCGTGTAAATATCACAGTCACCATATACATGTGTATTTTCCCCGCTCGGCTGATTTACAATGCAGCTTTTAAAATCTTCTACAGCTTTACAAGAATAGTCTGGGACAATAACAACGAAACGCCGTATTGGGATATATATGTATAATTTGGAAATGACGTAAACACTCTTTATAAAATAAAGTTTATTTAGACAGGAGTTTTTCTAAAGTTTACTTATCTATATAGCTATACATATATTTGTATACACCGAGTGAACGAACCTCACTATTTTGTATGATACTATTGTTAATTGCATAAAAAATCAATATTTGATCTATACCTATTTGTCCTTGTGTATTTGTGTTTTCGGCACCACCTTGCAAGGAAGCGCCGTGTATTGATTATAACTCCTTTGTCGATGATCGCTTCAAGTTTATCTTTACATTTGTATTTACATTTAGGGCCTTCTCTGTAAACAACCCCTTTTCTGTAATAAGGTGACTAGGAACTTTATCGCTATCAAACATACTTTTCTTTCGAATCATCAAAAGCAATAGTTTTGATCAAGTATTGGGGATTTCATACTTCGTTTGTGTAACGTGACTTCGCCATTGCATTTATACTTCAACACAACATGCGCGGTCAGGGTCGCTTTTCAAGATTTCTCAAGTAAACTTTGCGACCGAAAGTTCTACACGGACAAGATTAACTCGGGTTAATGTTCTCGATAGAACAAAGGGAACACGACTTGGAATCCGAGAAAGAACAAACGGGACACGACATTTTGTTTCAGATACTGGATTTTGGGACATTTATAAATATATGCATACGGCAAATAATAGCTGAAACCCTTGGGAAGAATACTATGTAAATATCAGAATACAGGAAAGCTGAGTGAGATAGAGTTTAGTCTGATATACTGTAAGCGATCGTGCTTTCATATTTGTTTTTGTTTCACACGCCTATAACTATACCTCTCTTAACCCGTACTTATACCTCCTTATACAGTTTAATTTGAAGGTTGGAAGTATTTCGAAATTGCAGAGAATTAATCAGAAAAACAAATAACACAGATACTCATTGTTTATATGCCAATAAATATATATTTATGCCAAACTCGTGCGTAAGTTTCATCTAAATTTCGATTTTTTTTGGCACCAATGCAAGATTGAGAGTGCTAACGTGTTACAAGAACAATGGGGTAGTGTAAGCGCCAGTGAGATAAAGATCATATCAAGTCAGAAATGGGTCCAAGACAAACGCTTTTCTGTTCCTCATATATCGAAATATGTACCGCGGTCACCGTGACCCGGAAGAAAAGGACGGCTGGAGGTCACAGTGGCCTAAAGGTACTCTATGAAACGAAAGTATTACTGAGTTTTTTTATGAGTATAATTGAGGTTAATGTTTTGTTATATTTATCATTTGGAAAGCCAGCTAGTTCCTCCAGAAAGTCAATCCTCGATCCCGTTCTCTATTACGGTGATTCATGCCTTAGTTATGTGAAACGGACAATTCACTTTATTGTGTGCGTCATTTCACACTCAATAATAAAAAAAAAATGTGTTTTATAATACAGTTACGTTATACTGCAGTGTGCACAACCAAGGGACATCCATGAGCCAGATAACGTTTTATGTCACGTGGTCCTGTATGGATGCAAGACTTTTCGATAGTACTTCCGGTTTCATTTACTAAAACCCACTAAATTATTATTTGAACGTTTTACTGACCGTTGGATCTGCAATAAATTCCATTTGACTTTTGATCCAGTTTCTATATACTTTGTTTTATGGTATCCTTTATCAATCGCCTGGGTTTCCCATAGATTTATGATGTAGGGCAAGGGTACTGGGGTAAGTACATGTATATATTTGTACTCTTCAAATCATGACGTCATCTACGGCTTTTAGTTGATAGTTGATAGGATTTGTTTGTTTATTTGACAAAGCCTGATGTCCCAGCAATGAGGTCATTTGGAGCGGCTGAGTAAAAAATAGATAAATTTTGCTGAGAGATTGAAATAGATTAACGTTACAAGGATAGAAGAGACAAAGATTAAAGTATTTCTACAATCTGTGCAGAATTGCTTTTATGATAAGAGCGCTCATGACAAGAAGGCGAAATGAGACCTGTTGGTGTATTTTCGGAAGAAATGTTGCTGCTATTATGGATGTGTTTGAGAAACGTTGCTTTGAAAGATGCTGTGTGTTCTAAAAAAGGCTTGTCACTAAAATTGCTTCGGAACAAAGACATAGGAAACATAATTTTTTGTAAAAGATATTATTAGACATAAACCAATTTGGGAACACAAATAAGACAGACCACAACTTGAAAACAAAGCAAACAACTTGGGAACATACACAAGACAAACAAGAGCAACAGGGGATCACACACAAGACAAGAGCAACAAGAGATCACACACAAGACAAGAGCAACAGGGGATCACAAACAAGACAACAACAACAATAGATCACACACCATACAAGAACAACAAGAGATCACACACAAGACAAGAACAACAAGAGATCTCACACAAGACAAGAACAACAAGAGATCTCACACAAGACAATAACAACAAGAGATCTCACACAAGACAATAACAACAAGAGATCTCACACAAGACAATAACAGCAAGAGATCACACACAAGACAAGAACAACAAGAGATCAAACACAAGACAAAAACAACAAGAAATCACACACAAGACAAGAGCAACAAGAGACCACACACAATACAAGAACAACAGGGGATCTCACACAAGACAAGAACAACAAGAGATCACATACAAGACAAGAGCAACAAGAGATCACACACAACACAAGAACAACAAGAGATCTCACACAAGACAATAACAGCAAGAGATCACACACAAGACAAGAACAACAAGAGATCACCCACAAGACAAGAGCAACAAGAGATCACACACAAGACAAGAGCAACAGGGGATCACACACAAGACAAGAGCAACAGGGGATCACACACAAGACAAGAGCAACAGGGGATCACAAACAAGACAAGAACAACAAGAGATCACAAACAAGACAAGAGCAACAAGAGATCACACACAAGACAAGAGCAACAGGGGATCACACACAAGACAAGAGCAACAAGAGATCACACACAACACAAGAACAACAAGAGATCTCACACAAGACAAGAGCAACAAGAGATCACACACCATACAAGAACAACAAGAGATAACACACAAGACAAGAGCAACAAGAGATCACACACAACACAAGAACAACAAGAGATCTCACACAAGACAATAACAACAAGAGATCTCACACAAGACAATAACAGCAAGAGATCACACACAAGACAAGAACAACAAGAGATCAAACACAAGACAAAAACAACAAGAATTCACACACAAGACAAGAGCAACAAGAGACCACACACAATACAAGAACTACAGGGGATCTCACACAAGACAAGAACAACAAGAGATCACATACAAGACAAGAGCAACAAGAGATCACACACAAGACAAGAACAACAAGAGATCACAAACAAGACAAGAGCAACAAGAGATCACACACAAGACAAGAGCAACAGGGGATCATAAACAAGACAACAACAACAATAGATCACACACAATACAAGAACAACAAGAGATCTCGCACAAGACAATAACAACAAGAGATCACACACAAGACAAGAACAACAAGAGATCAAACACAAGACAAAAACAACAAGAAATCACACACAAGACAAGAGCAACAAGAGACCACACACAATACAAGAACAACAGGGGATCTCACACAAGACAAGAACAACAAGAGATCTCACACAAGACAAGAGCAACAAGAGATCACACACAATACAAGAACAACAAGAGATCTCACACAAGACAATAACAACAAGAGATCACACACAAGACAAGAACAACAAGAGATCACACACAAGACAAGAACAACAAGAGATCACACACAAGACAAGAGCAACAAGAGATCACACACAATACAAGAACAACAAGAGATCTCACACAAGACAATAACAACAAGAGATCACACACAAGACAAGAACAACAAGAGATCACACACAAGACAAGAACAACAAGAGATCACACACAAGACAAGAACAACAAGAGATCACACACAAGACAAGAACAACAAGAGATCACACACAAGACAAGAACAACAAGAGATCACACACAAGACAAGAACAACAAGAGATCACACACAAGACAAGAACAACAAGAGATCACACACAAGACAAGAACAACAAGAGATCACACACAAGACAAGAACAACAAGAGATCACACACAAGACAAGAACAACAAGAGATCACACACAAGACAAGAACAACAAGAGATCACACACAAGACAAGAACAACAAGAGATCACACACAAGACAAGAACAACAAGAGATCACACACAAGACAAGAACAACAAGAGATCACACACAAGACAAGAACAACAAGAGATCACACACAAGACAAGAACAACAAGATATCACACACAAGACAGGAACAACAAGAGATCACACACAAGACAAGAACAACAAGAGACCACACACAAGACAAAAACAACAAGAGATCACACACAAGACAATAACAACAAGAGATCACACACAAGACAAGAACAACAAGATATCACACACAAGACAAGAACAACAAGAGATCACACAAAAGACAAGAACAACAAGAGATCACACACAAGAATAGAACAACAAGAGATCACACACAAGACAAGAGCAACAAGAGATCACACACAAGACAAGAGCAACAAGAGACCACACACAAGACAAGAACAACAAGAGATCACACAAAAGACAAGAACAACAAGAGATCACACACAAGACAAAAACAACAAGAGATCACACACAAGACAAGAGCAACAGGGGATCACACACAAGACAAGAGCAACAGGGGATCACAAACAAGACAAGAGCAACAGGGGATCACAAACAAGACAAGAACAACAAGAGATCACAAACAAGACAAGAACAACAAGAGATCACAAACAAGACAAGAACAACAAGAGATCACAAACAAGACAAGAACAACAAGAGATCACAAACAAGACAAGAACAACAAGAGATCACAAACATGACAAGAACAACGAGAGATAACAAACAAGACAAGAACAACAAGAGATCACACACATGACAGACAACAACTTGAAGACAATGCAAACACTTTGGAAAAATGTTCATAGGACAAAAAACAACTGGAGAACAGAGACAGGCAAGAGCAAGAAAGGATCACAAACAAGTCAAGAACAACAAGATATCACAAACATGACAGACAACAATTGGGGAACACGGACAAGACAGACAACATGGAATCACAGACAAGACAGGCAACATGGGAATATTAATAACACTGACAACAACTACGGAACATAGACAAGGCAGGCAACAACTTTGGAATATATAAACGAGACAAGTAACTTGGTGTCAAATTAAATTAAAATATCATATATATGACGATTTCGGGGACATGGATACGACTAACGTCGTTGTACATATACGAATGAACTATGCCTTTTGCGCAGTAATAACGACGGTATTGTTTATAAATAAAATCATTAGATGTCGCCGGTGTTCGTTGAAGCTAGTGTTGTTCTGTTAAAATTTAACATTTAAAGCATTCCGTGCCTATTCCTCTTACATTAATAACGGTTTAAAAATTTAGCTGAGTAACGGTTAACTGGATTAAGTGGGCGTAAACCAGATATTGATCATCAGCCACGCCCATAGATGTGTTCAGGTACACACTACTTCCGAACATCACAAAGAAACACCTTGACATACTTTAACTAAAATAAAATTAAATAAAATCAATTAAATAGGTGTCATGTTGCTTTTGGTTAGTTAAAGAGAGTCGGGTATCCTTAGATTGGCTATCTAATGCGTATGATTTGGCCACCTGTCTATGTGGTACGACGCCAGAGCAGGTATACACAGGGCACTTACAGCTCTTACGGCCTGTAATAGACAGGGTGTTTTAATATACAACTCATATCTACAATATTCTGGGCTTTCTTAACGATTTGTTTTACTTTGATACAAGATATACCAGGAAAACAAGCGTTTCAACAAAATAAATATACACAGTATTACGTAGAAATTATATCGATCTAAATTTTGCGGAACGAAAACTAGGTCCACATACGCGGGAGGGATGTCGTACAAAAGCTGTAAGAGGATGGGGTATTATGTAACAATTACGGATGGGTGGGGGCGGTGGGGGAACCTGCATGTCGCGGTACGTTATGATCTCTTACGACATAGTGCATTGGGACACAGCAGAGTTAGGATTAGGGTATTCCGGAAAAAAAGGATGATGCTGATAGACAACATAGATTAGAATGACATTGGGAAAAATACATAGAATGTAACTGATCAGTTTAAAGATGTTGAGAATGTAACTTCATCTGTCTTTTAAAACTTGTAATACAATATGTGGCTTCTCTCCATTAGCCTGGAATAAGCCTTACTGAGTGTTTTTAGTACAAAGTTATATTTTTTGTATTTAACTAATACGTGTCTATCAAGTCGTAATTGGCTGGACAAATGTGACGTTTAATGGATGCTGTTTGAGACTTTGATTTAAATAACTTCAACTGTATTTTAGTTTGTAGTCCAAGCCCGTGGGAAACCCTATTATATCAGGCGAGAAGACGCTAACTAGACATTAATGTAAATTAGACGTCACAATGTAACGTTAATGGGAGGAATTGTCATCAGAGAAAATCTAATCGATTTGTTAAAACGAGCGGTATTAATTTTATAACGCCAAGGACGATAACTCCCATAGAATATATGGTCTCGTTTCAAATAAAACATTCCGAACAATAATTATTATATTTTTCATATGTAAATGTGTTTACTTTATTCCAGATTTTTATTTTTACATTTCGACAAAGTTAGGTTCTAACAAGATGTTCAAATAAAAACAACGTGTTTTTTTTGTTTTTTTTTTACTAAGGAAGATGATACATGCTACTTTGATTAAAAAAACAACAACATTTTTATTATTTAGGGACCATTGCAATACATCACAATACATTGTGTTCATAGAAATTAATTTGACTCATAATGATTGTATACAGACAATTTGACAAGTGCGTACCAGTTCAGCAAGAATGTCAAATTGAAAATTATTATTTTATATGGCTTTTTAAGTTATCTCGCCAAGCACACTTTATTTCGAAAACTCCGACTATCACATTCATTTTTCTGTCAAATTATTTCCAAACTATGCTTTAAGTCTAAAACTATTAGCTGAAAATTATTGCTATATTGTGTCATTTCAATGTCATATATTCTACATATATATATTACAATAGATTGGCATTGCAATGTAAGTAAGATACCATGATTTTAACTGTTTGATACAATTCTATATATATAAACATTTCCACTGCAAGTTCTTCTATAACAATTATAGGGCTATGAACACAATTCGATCGGCGTCATGTTGAAGTGACCCCTCCCGGAATCCCATTTTGCACTGACGACAAAGACGCTTCAATATCGAAAATAAAAGGGGATTATATGTGTAAAGGTTTATAACTACTAAAAAATATTATGTAAATATAAGGATTGAACGGCATTTTTTCAATGTTCATGCCGGTATGAACGCAAATCGATTACATAATATTCCATGAAGCCCACTAATGACATTAAAAAAACATCGTTTAATCCTTATCCAATTGTAAACTGCCCTCACATACTGGATGTAAGTGATACCGGCACATACCGGATATAATTGGGATACTGTCACATACCGGATGTAAGTGGGATACTGTCACATACCGGATGTAAGTGGGATACTGTCACATACCGGATGTAAGTGGGATACTGTCACATACCGGATGTAAGTGGGATACTGTCACATACCGGATGTAAGTGGGATACTGTCACATACCGGATGTAAGTGGGATACTGTCACATACCGGATGTAAGTGGGATACTGTCACATACCGGATGTAAGTGGGATACTGTCACATACCGGATGTAAGTGGGATACTGTCACATACCGGATGTAAGTGGGATACTGTCACATACCGGATGTAAGTGGGATACTGTCACATACCGGATGTAAGTGGGATACTGTCACATACCGGATGTAAGTGGGATACTGTCACATACCGGATGTAAGTGGGATACTGTCACATACCGGATGTAAGTGGGATACTGTCACATACCGGATGTAAGTGGGATACTGTCACATACCGGATGTAAGTGGGATACTGTCACATACCGGATGTAAGTGGGATACTGTCACATACCGGATGTAAGTGGGATACTGTCACATACCGGATGTAAGTGGGATACTGTCACATACCGGATGTAAGTGGGATACTGTCACATACCGGATGTAAGTGGGATACTGTCACATACCGGATGTAAGTGGGATACTGTCACATACCGGATGTAAGTGGGATACTGTCACATACCGGATGTAAGTGGGATACTGTCACATACCGGATGTAAGTGGGATACTGTCACATACCGGATGTAAGTGGGATACTGTCACATACCGGATGTAAGTGGGATACTGTCACATACCGGATGTAAGTGGGATACTGTCACATACCGGATGTAAGTGGGATACTGTCACATACCGGATGTAAGTGGGATACTGTCACATACCGGATGTAAGTGGGATACTGTCACATACCGGATGTAAGTGGGATACTGTCACATACCGGATGTAAGTGGGATACTGTAACATACCGGATATAATTGGGATACTATCACATACCGGATGTAAGTGGGATACTGTAACATACCGGATGTGAGTGGGATACTGTCACATACCGGATGTAAGTGGGATACTGTCACATACCGGATGTAAGTGGGATACTGTCACATACCGGATGTAATTGGGATACTGTCACATACCGGATGTAAGTGGGATACCGTCAAACAACGGATGGGAGTAAGACAACTGTCACATACAGGATGTAAGTGGGATACTATCACATAACCGGATGTAAGTGGGATACCGTCAAACAGCGGATGGGAGTAAGACAACTGTCACATACCGGATGTAAGTGGGATACTGTCACATACCGGATGTAATTGGGATACTATCACATACCGGATGTAAGTGGGATACTGTCACATACCGGATGTAAGTGGGATACTGTCACATAACGGATGTAAGTGGGACACTGTCACATACTGGATGCAATTGGGATACTGTCACATACTGAATGCAATTGGGATACTGGCACATACCGGATGTAAGAGGGATACTGTCACATATCAGATGTAAGTGGGATACTATCACATACCAGATGTAAGTGGGATACTATCACATACCGGATGTAAGTGAGATACTGTCACATACTGGATGCAATTGGGATACTGGCACACACCGGATGTAAGAGGGATACTGTCACATACCGGATGTAATTGGGATACTGTCACATACCGGATGTAAGTGGGATACTGTCACATACCGGATGTAAGTGGGATACCGTCAAACAGCGGATGGGAGTCAGACAACTGTCACATGCCGCACATAAGTGGGATACTATCACATACCAGATGTAAGTGGGATACTATCACATACCGGATGTGTGTGGGATACTGTCACATACCGGATGTAAGTGGGATACTGTCACATAACGGATGTAAGTGGGACACTGTCACATACTGGATGCAATTGGGATACTGTCACATACTGAATGCAATTGGGATACTGGCACATACCGGATGTAAGAGGGATACTGTCACATATCAGATGTAAGTGGGATACTATCACATACCAGATGTAAGTGGGATACTATCACATACCGGATGTAAGTGAGATACTGTCACATACTGGATGCAATTGGGATACTGGCACACACCGGATGTAAGAGGGATACTGTCACATACCGGATGTAATTGGGATACTGTCACATACCGGATGTAAGTGGGATACTGTCACATACCGGATGTAAGTGGGATACCGTCAAACAGCGGATGGGAGTCAGACAACTGTCACATGCCGCACATAAGTGGGATACTATCACATACCAGATGTAAGTGGGATACTATCACATACCGGATGTGAGTGGGATACTGTCACATACCGGATGTAAGTGGGATACTGTCACATAACGGATGTAAGTGGGACACTGTCACATACTGGATGCAATTGGGATACTGTCACATACTGAATGCAATTGGGATACTGGCACATACCGGATGTAAGAGGGATACTGTCACATATCAGATGTAAGTGGGATACTATCACATACCAGATGTAAGTGGGATACTATCACATACCGGATGTAAGTGAGATACTGTCACATACTGGATGCAATTGGGATACTGGCACACACCGGATGTAAGAGGGATACTGTCACATACCGGATGTAATTGGGATACTGTCACATACCGGATGTAAGTGGGATACTGTCACATACCGGATGTAAGTGGGATACCGTCAAACAGCGGATGGGAGTCAGACAACTGTCACATGCCGCACATAAGTGGGATACTATCACATACCAGATGTAAGTGGGATACTATCACATACCGGATGTGAGTGGGATACTGTCACATACCGGATGTAAGTGGGATACTGTCACATAACGGATGTAAGTGGGACACTGTCACATACTGGATGCAATTGGGATACTGTCACATACTGAATGCAATTGGGATACTGGCACATACCGGATGTAAGAGGGATACTGTCACATATCAGATGTAAGTGGGATACTATCACATACCAGATGTAAGTGGGATACTATCACATACCGGATGTAAGTGAGATACTGTCACATACTGGATGCAATTGGGATACTGGCACACACCGGATGTAAGAGGGATACTGTCACATACCGGATGTAATTGGGATACTGTCACATACCGGATGTAAGTGGGATACTGTCACATACCGGATGTAAGTGGGATACCGTCAAACAGCGGATGGGAGTCAGACAACTGTCACATGCCGCACATAAGTGGGATACTATCACATACCAGATGTAAGTGGGATACTATCACATACCGGATGTGAGTGGGATACTGTCACATACCGGATGTAAGTGGGATACTGTCACATAACGGATGTAAGTGGGACACTGTCACATACTGGATGCAATTGGGATACTGTCACATACTGAATGCAATTGGGATACTGGCACATACCGGATGTAAGAGGGATACTGTCACATATCAGATGTAAGTGGGATACTATCACATACCAGATGTAAGTGGGATACTATCACATACCGGATGTAAGTGAGATACTGTCACATACTGGATGCAATTGGGATACTGGCACACACCGGATGTAAGAGGGATACTGTCACATACCGGATGTAATTGGGATACTGTCACATACCGGATGTAAGTGGGATACTGTCACATACCGGATGTAAGTGGGATACCGTCAAACAGCGGATGGGAGTCAGACAACTGTCACATGCCGCACATAAGTGGGATACTATCACATACCAGATGTAAGTGGGATACTATCACATACCGGATGTGAGTGGGATACTGTCACATACCGGATGTAAGTGGGATACTGTCACATAACGGATGTAAGTGGGACACTGTCACATACTGGATGCAATTGGGATACTGTCACATACTGAATGCAATTGGGATACTGGCACATACCGGATGTAAGAGGGATACTGTCACATATCAGATGTAAGTGGGATACTATCACATACCAGATGTAAGTGGGATACTATCACATACCGGATGTAAGTGAGATACTGTCACATACTGGATGCAATTGGGATACTGGCACACACCGGATGTAAGAGGGATACTGTCACATACCGGATGTAATTGGGATACTGTCACATACCGGATGTAAGTGGGATACTGTCACATACCGGATGTAAGTGGGATACCGTCAAACAGCGGATGGGAGTCAGACAACTGTCACATGCCGCACATAAGTGGGATACTATCACATACCAGATGTAAGTGGGATACTATCACATACCGGATGTGAGTGGGATACTGTCACATACCGGATGTAAGTGGGATACTGTCACATAACGGATGTAAGTGGGACACTGTCACATACTGGATGCAATTGGGATACTGTCACATAATGAATGCAATTGGGATACTGGCACATACCGGATGTAAGAGGGATACTGTCACATATCAGATGTAAGTGGGATACTATCACATACCAGATGTAAGTGGGATACTATCACATACCGGATGTAAGTGAGATACTGTCACATACTGGATGCAATTGGGATACTGGCACACACCGGATGTAAGAGGGATACTGTCACATACCGGATGTAATTGGGATACTGTCACATACCGGATGTAAGCGGGATACTGTCACATACCGGATGTAAGTGGGATACCGTCAAACAGCGGATGGGAGTCAGACAACTGTCACATGCCGCATGTAAGTGGGATACTATCACATACCAGATGTAAGTGGGATACTATCACATACCGGATGTGAGTGGGATACTGTCACATACCGGATGTAAGTGGGACACTGTCACATACTGGATGTAAGAGGGATACTGTCACATACCGGATGAAAGTGGGATACTATCACATACCGGATGTAAGTGGGATACTGTCACATACCGGATGTAATTGGGATACTACCACATACCGGATGTAAGTGGGATACTGTCACATACCGGATGTAAGTTGGATACTGTCACATACCGGATGAAAGTGGGATACTGTCACATACTGGATGTAATTGGGATACTGTCACATATCGGATGTAAGTGGGATACTGTCACATACCAGATGTGAGTGGGATACCGTCATACAGCGGATGGGAGTCAGACAACTGTCACATACCGGATGTAAGTGGGATACTGTCACATACCAGATGTAAGTGGGATACCGTCAAACAGCGGATGGGAGTCAGACAACTGTCACATACCGTATGTAAGTGGGATACTATCACATACCGGATGTAGGTGGGATACTATCACATATCAGATGTAAGTGGGATACCGTCAAACAGCGGATGGGAGTCAGACAACTGTCACATACCGGATGTAAGTGGGATAATGTCACATGCCGGATGTAAGTGGGATACTATCACATACCGGATGTAAGTGGGATACAGTCACATAACGGATGTAAGTGGGACACTATCACATACTGGATGCAATTGGGATACTGGCACATACCGGATGTAAGAGGGATACTGGCACATACCGGATGTAAGTGGGATACCGTCACATACCGGATGTGAGTTTGATATTATCACATCCTGGATGTGAACGGGATACCGTCACATACCGGATGTGAGTGGGATACTGTCACATACCGGATATAAGTGGGATACTGTCACATACCGGATGTGAGTGGGATACTGTCACATACCGGATGTAAGTTGGATACCGTCACATACCGGATGTGAGTTTGATATTATCACATCCTGGATGTGAACGGGATACTATCACATACCGGATGTGAGTGGGATACTGTCACATACCGTAAGGGAGTTAGACAACTGTCATATAGCAGATGTTAGAACATATGTAACGGCTTATTATCAAATGTGTTCTGGAGCAAATAGTATAATAAGATGATCAATTCCATACAGATTTAATCAATCAATTGACGTTGAACTTTTCAGGGGCTCATCACATAGCTCCAGGGGAAAATGTTCAGCTTACGTGTTAAGAACATTTTTGATCATTGGCACTTTACATAAGCATGTAAGATATGAACAAAGAGAGCAGGAGATTCATCGACGATAAGACAATATCATGCATAACTTATTGAACTACTTACCGTTTCTCCTCCAAACGTGTTTCAAACGAGCCGAGTATCCTTCCCAGACGATCCTCCTTAGTAGGGACAACCCAAAAGTCCATCTTAATTTCTTAGTAGGTCATCACAAATGAGCAGATCGTCACAGAGAGCAATGGTTGATGATGAATCTAACAATTTGACAATGAGGTATATCACGATGACACAGAGATAAATGAGTAACGAGTCAAACAGATTGACCATGAGTTGTAGCAAGTAGTGACAAAGGGAGATAACTTTTGGGTCGCACAGATTGACAATGGAAACTGATTAGAACATACAGAGTGTAATGGGTCTTCAATCAAACGGATTGAAAATGACATATTCCGTCTTTGCGTATTGCAGAGTTATCTTCTCTTGGAGCAGGTATTGATTATTACGTCATTGGTTTGTGCGAGAAAATTACGTCGTTTTCTCAAAAATTGATGACGTTACTCACACAAACAAATGACGTTACAATCAATACCTGCTCACAAGAGCAGATAACTCTGAGATACGCAAAGACGGAATAGCAAAACGACACAGCGGGTTGTGAGTTGTTTGTAGGATTGACAACGATATTAAATAAGATATCAGAGGGCAATGAGTTATGATTTAAACAGATTGATAATGAGTTATGGCAGGAAGACTCAGTTTAGGGTATAACACGACAACGCTGAGTCACGAGCACAACATATGACAATGAGAGTTTTATAAGAACGTAACACAAATAGTTAAGTGGGTAGAAATCATGATTGTAACACTTTAACACAGGGAACTAGGTTGTTACACACTCTGACACAATGCATTATGGGTATAGCAAGTTGACGAAGTGAGTCATGGATATACAAATGTGGACAAAGTGAGTCATGTATATACAAATGTGGACAAAATGAGATACGGGTATAAGCAACTAACACAACGAGTTATTGGAATGAAAATATAATAAAGTGATATAATGATTTATATTTACAACAATTTGACACAATTAGTTATGTGTATACAAAAGTTGACACAATGAGATACGGATATAACAAGTTGACAGACGAGTTAAATGAACAAGAAATTACCACAATGAGTTATATGTAAAAGAAGTTACCACAATGAGTTAAATGTACAAGAATTAAAAACAATGAGTTATATCTACAAGAAGTTACCACAATAAGTTCCATGTACAAGAAGTTACCAGAATGAGTTATATGTACAAGACGTAAACACAATGAGTTAAATGTACAAGAGGTTACCACAATGAGTTATATGTAAAAATTACTAAAATGAGAGATATGTACAAGAAGTTTCCACAATGAGTTAAATGCACAAGAATTAAAAACAATGAGTTATATGTGCAAGAAGTTACCACAATAAGTTCTATATACAAGAAGTTACCACAATAAGTTATATGTACAAGAAGTAACCGCAAAGGGTTTATGTAAAAGAAGTTACCACACTGAGTTATATGTACAAGAAGTGAAAACAATGAGTTAAATGTACAAGAAGTTAAATCAATGAGTTATATGTACACGAAGTAAAAACAATGAGATAAATGTACAAGAAGTTAAATCAATGAGTTATATGTACCAGAAGTATAAACAATGAGTTAAATGTACAAGAGGTTAACACAATGAGTTATATGTAAAAATTACTAAAATGAGAGATATGTACAAGAAGTTTCCACAATGAGTTAAATGCACAAGAATTAAAAACAATGAGTTATATGTACCAGAAGTATAAACAATGAGTTAAATGTGCAAGAAGTTACCACAATAAGTTATATGTACAAGAAGTAACCGCAAAGGGTTTATGTAAAAGAAGTTACCACACTGAGTTATATGTACAAGAAGTGAAAACAATGAGTTAAATGTACAAGAGGTTAACACAATGAGTTATATGTAAAAGTTACTAAAATGAGAGATATGTACAAGAAGTTACCACAATGAGTTAAATGTACAAGAAGTAAAAACAATGAGTTATATGTACAAGAAGTTACCACAATGAGTTATATGTACAAGAAGTTACCACAATGAGTTAAATGTAGAAGTTACTAAAATGAGAGATATGTACAAGAAGTTACTACAATGAGTTATATGTACAAGAAGTAAAAACAATGAGTTAAATGTACAAGAAGTTACCACAATGAGTTATATGTACAAGAAGTAAAAGCAATGAGTTAAATGTACAAGAAATTACAACAATGAGTTATATGTACCAGAAGTATAAACAATGAGTTAAATGTACAAGAAGTTACCACAATGAGTTATATGTACAAGAAGTTACCGCAAGGAGTTACATGTACAAGAAGTTACCACAATAAGTTCTATGTACAAGAAGTTACCACAATGAGTTATATGTACAAAATCTACCACAATGAGTTAAATGTACAAGAGGTTACCACAACAAGTTATATGAACAAGAAGTTACCACAATGGGTTTATGTACAAGAAGTTACCACAATGGGTTTATGTACAAGAAGTTACCACAATGGGTTTATGTACAAGAAGTAACCACAATGAGTTATATGTACAAGAAGTAACCGCAAAGGGTTTATGTACAGGAAGTTACCACACTGAGTTATATGTACAAGAAGTTACCACAATGAGTTTTATGTACAAGAAGTTACCACAATGAGTTATATGTACCAGAAGTTACCACACTGAGTTATCTGTACAAGAAGTTACCACAATGGGGTTATGTACAAGAGGTTACCACAATGGGTTTATGTACAAGACGTTACCACAATGGGTTTATGAACAAGAAGTTACCACAATGGGGTTATGTACAAGAGGTTACCACAATGGGTTTATGTACAAGAAGTTACCACAATGGGGTTATGTACAAGAGGTTACCACAATGGGTTTATGTAAAAGAAGTTACCACAATGGGGTTATGTACAAGAGGTTACCACAATGGGTTTATGTACAAGAAGTTACCACAATGGGTTTATGTACAATAAGTAACCACAATGAGTTATATGTACAAGAAGTAACCGCAAAGGGTTTATGTACAAGAAGTTACCACACTGAGTTATATGTACAAGAAGTTACCACAATGAGTTCTATGTACAAGAAGTTACCACAATGATTTCTATGTACAAGAAGTTACCACAAGGAGTTATATGTACCAGAAGTTACCACAATGAGTTATATGTACAAGACGTAACCGCAATGAGTTGTATGTACAAGAAGTTACCACAATGAGTTAAATGTACAAGAAGTAAACACAATGAGTTAAATGTACAAGAAGTAACCACAATGAGTTGACACAATAAGTAACCACAATGAGTTGACACAATAATTAATGAGTATAACAAGTTAACACCAAGAGGTATGCTTACCAGAAGTTGACACAAGAGGTTATGTGATGTTCATGTTGACTGTGAGTTATGGGTAGACTACCGAACATGGCGTGCTATCTAGGCTAGCTATCAAGCATGTCAGAAGCTAAAAAAAAACCAAAAAAACGTAATGAGTAGTTATTGATCACCTGCCATATTTCACTGACAGACGATAATTGATGTGAATATACTAATCAGTTGTCACGGTAACCACGCTTTACATCAAAACCACACGCAAGTTGACATTAAAAAACCCAACCAGGAACACTTCACGCAAAAAATATTAAAAACAGTTGGACCACTTCGGTGTACAAATCACAATAATAGCTCCACTGTAGGGTAAACAAACACTAAACAAGAGTACTTTTGGTTTGGTTTGGTTTGGTTTAGTATTGTTTAACGTCCTATCAACAGCTATGGTTATTTTTAAGGACGGCCTCCCCTGTGTACAAGATGCATGCGTGTAGTGTGTGCGTGTGTGTTTTGGGAGGCTGCGATATGTTCGTGTTTGTCTCCTTGTGATAGCACGGAACTGATGCCGACTTTATAGTGCTACCTCGCTGAAACATCCAACCGGGTTACATTATACTGACAACGGGCGAACCAGTCGTCCCACTCCTAGATTGAAGAGCGTTTAGCAGGAGTAGAAACTGTCTCGGCCAGGGGACGTTAGAACCCAAAGCCTTCCTCAAAGGGGCGAATGCTCAACTAAAGGCCAAGAGTGAGGCATTGTCAAGGGAGACATAAGGAAGAAGAAAGTTGTTTAGAAAGAAGAGAAAAGATAAGAGCCCAAGTTAGTCACCTCTTAAGATCATGCAATGGGGGCAGCAGGTACAATTCTTACGCCCTACCTGCAGGGACCAACAACAGTATAATTCCAGGGTAAGGGTCAGCAAGGAGCCGAATCAGGGACGATACACCAGTTCACACACTAACGACTCATGGTTTGTAACGTCAAGGTAATCCTTACCCGTGATGGAACATTCACTCACGAGGTCTACTTTGGAGTTGCTCATGATGATACATATATAAGGGTCTACATCGTTGGTCTTGATATCCAGGGATACGCGAGCGGACATTGGAATCCTCTTCGACAATTACTGACATGACAAATGTCGCGCACTGCCTGTACAACTTTTCGATAAATTCATTAAATATATGCATGTCATATCTTGTTGTAGGAAAACAAACTTAATTAATACAGAATGTGTCTTTACAAGGAAAACAACAAAAAACTACAGGGAAGACATCAAGTGAGAAGAAAATGAAAAAAATCAACAAATAAATATTAAAATTAACTGCAGGAAAAAGAACACATTATCTTTATAATTATGTTCGATTGACGTATTTGTTGAAGTAATATCATTATTAAGTATACAACGCGTCAATGAAGTAAACAAGAAAGAACGTTTTCCTATGTTAACAGATAGAATTAAATATCAATATTTGAATCATTGTTTTATACGAAAAACGTGGCAATCTTGATTGGAACTCTGAAATAGACATGTGTTTAATAGAAAGAATAAATGAATTCAATAAAATAAATACCTCTAACCCGCGGACAAACCTTAGCAGCTGTTCCTCATTAATGTAGGTCATAATAGCATACGTAAGGCATTCGTGAATCTCCATGGAAACCTGGTACACAGATCAACAGTTTGGCGTCAGATCCTGACAAACTGAAAACGTATTCAAAGACCATTAGCGATCCTGTTTTTCTTTAAACTGTAAGAAATATCTTGTATAATATATAACTTAAATGCGTTTGCACTACTACATGGTTATGGGCTAAGGACCTTATATAAGAAACAAAACTAACCTTAAATGTAAGAAAGTGCTCACTGACCTTTTGTAGAATCAACTCAAGGGTTGGCAACAGAACTGGTACTGACTTGCGCTGTGGATTTACTGATGTGATATCGATAGAAAGCTATGTATTTATAAGAAGTTAATTCGTTTTTGGAAGGTTTAGATAAAATACCCTATTGCCATGCATATTTAAAGAAAATAATACCCATCAATATTGAACCGATTGGAAATTTTAAGAATTATTTAAATTTTCAATTTGAAAGAGATGTTACGAACTATTTATTGCTGAAAGAGGATCAAAAGTGGGAAAAGTACCTTATGTATCAAGTGATACCGATGTTATTAAGGTTAACGTATATAATTATTCATACCATGTAACAGGCTTGTGCCGCATATACCATTAAGCTTGCAATGGAATTCTTAGATTTTAAAGAACCTATTTGAATGTACATTTATATGTCCCTCAGCGT
The DNA here is from genome assembly GCF_002113885.1 of Mizuhopecten yessoensis. NCBI lineage: Eukaryota > Metazoa > Mollusca > Bivalvia > Pectinida > Pectinidae > Mizuhopecten > Mizuhopecten yessoensis. Next base: position 721,239 of record NW_018403543.1, on the reverse strand, counting down.
GGTTAGGTATATTAAATGAAAAATACCCTGGTGAGGTGTTGGGAAACTACACGAATACAACATGATAGGGGAAGAGTTGGTAACGTTTTAACTAATACAATTCTGCTTTAACAAATAAAATATTTTGTTGAAGAGTGAACCACATGTTGATCTGATCATGTACAAAAAAATCGCAATACTTACACGTGAAATTAATAAGAATAAGAAGAAAAATAGTTTAAAATGTAAAAAATACAAAGCGCTACTTCACTCAGGAAAAATTAATTCAGTCTAGCTATTAACTAGTGACAAGACAATATCGCAGGATGTAGCCAACCAAAGGGAATCGCCTACATTGAAGATTCCATTACGTCGATAGGACACTTACGACTACAGCAGATGCAAAAAAGCAAAGCAAATCATGTTTCTTAAAGAGGAAACAATAGAAAATCAAAACGTAAACAATCACCTTAGACTAATAAACAATTCTTTGGTCTTGGAGCAAAGCTGAATGAATAAAAAAAAACCAGATGTACGATTCTCAGCAACCTCGACCCCATGTGATAAATACAGTAAGTGAGATTTTCACCGGGGATCGAGGATGGATTCTCTCAGTAGAGGGATTAAAAGAGTAAAAATAAAGAAAACATATACATATATATAGATTACTAAAATAACGTAACATTTCTGTAATGCAAGTATGCAAAATATCTATTGGAGTTTGTTTGACTCACTTGAGTCAATAAATAAAGCCAATCATAGTTTTCACAAATCCGCAATGAACTTAAGTAACCCGAACAATAGTAGCACTTGCAATTGAGATCAAATGTAATCCCGAAGATCGGAAACAAAGGGAGGATGAAAGATCCAGTATCACTGACCATTCCAGGGGCTACTCCGTTCTCACCTCATAGATTTTTAGTTCCATGAACACATTCTGCTACCACTAGCCCTCTACCATTGGGTCGCGGGTTCGAGGCCTACGTGGGACAGTCGCAATTACGCACCAAGGTTTCGTTTCCAATTGGTTAAAAGTTAACCAAGGTACGCGTCAAGGTAACATTATGTCTCTTGGTGTATGTGTTAACAGTTTTCACGAATGGTCCGATGAACGATTTGTTTGCATCAAGGTTTTAATTTGTTATTCAATGTGTAAATGTAACGTGTCCACCTCAAGCTGACGATATTACGTGTGTATCTCTCAGTAAACATGGTCTGGACAATCCCATTGACATTTGCCACACTTACAGCTGTAAGAGAAGACCGTTGAAGAAAGAAAACAGGTTTTCTGCAAGCAGACTCGGAGCTAGTATCTTGACCACCTTTCTCGGTACTGGAATAGATCCAATGATTGATGCGAGTTAATATAAATCTATTGTTTTGCCTTGAAGCTTTTTAGTTGTTGTTTTTTTAACAGAAACTGAGTAGAATCGTATTGAAACTGTACATTGAACTTATGCGCAAACTCATTCAAAGCTTTCCTCGTCTTACATAAAGCTTACCTTTATATTTGAAATAGCCAGATCCGCTGCTTTATTTGGACTAGATACACGATTTATTGTGCTCAATGAAGTACTTCTGATCATTGTCGATGCAGTTTTACATAGAATTTAATTATGACTGCTCCGGTTCAGTAGTTTTATCTTAACGCAACTTCGTCTTCCAAAAAAAACCTATCAACACATATATCCCATCATGTCTACGTTTACGTTGCGTTAATATTGACCAGGATTATTGGAACATTCAAATGGCTGCATTCTCCGGCTGTTTCCCTGATTTTATTCCAGATATTCTTGGAGAAGACGGCGTACAATTCTTGTATTTGGTACGAGACTGTTGCATTCTTCCGGAGTAAGCCTTCTCTGTTATTTCCAAGAAAAGATTTTAATAAAATTACCAGTTACGATAAATAAATGTTTGTTTGGCAATGCATTTGTTCAGTGTATAAGAATGCATTATTGTATTATATTTCTTGTTATTGTATAATATTTCTTATATCTAAAATATTTATTCGACATAAACAAAATATCTCATATGGTTATTTTGTACATGTTATCATTGTGAGAATGACATTTGTGCTACATCCTCAAAGGAGCAACGATCGATTAACGTTACAGTGTTTGTAACACCACGTGAGTGTCCACTATACTGTAATCGTTAAAAACTTCCAGATCGAAGGGCTTTTACACTCCTTTAGAAAGGTGAACACGTAACATACACAAAGGTCATTACTCATTTTAAATTTGCTAATAGACACAGCTTGCCAAAAACTAATTAAACTGTATCATACCACAGGGAACTGAGAATTTGCAACAGCTATATTTGGACCTAAACCAAGGTGTTCAGAGTAATTTTACATGTTTTAGGGGTTTAAATCGACTTTCGGTAAAAATGACATCCCCAATGATCATATATACGTACGAGTATACTAATTTGAGGTGGTTCTTTTTACCGAAAGTCTATCTAAACCCCTAAAACATGTAAACTTACTCTGAACACCTTAGTTTAGGTCCAAATATAGGTGTAACAGATTCTTATAGGTCCCTGTGCATCATACCACTTATTCGTCTTCCAAGGTTTCATCGGTGATGCTAGTGGCAAAAAGATGGAAATTCAAATTGGTTTAAACCACTGTTGAAATAGAAGAGAAACTGATTAAAATCCCCCGGTTTGTGAATTAAAAAAACCCCAGAATTACCGGTTATTTTCAAGTGAAATTAATAGTAAAGAATGGATATTATGAAAAGTGCCATTATTCAAAATAGATAACCGTGAAGATCAAGGTTGTGGCAAACCTCGGATAAATAGGGACCACGTAAAGGGGGAAAGCTGCTAGATTGAAGTCGTTCATTATATCTGATTTTTTTTTATTTCCTTATCTACTTCACAAAGATGTCTTTCATTTTTTTTTTATCATATATAAGTAGAAAAGCACAAGAGATTCTTAGCAGCTCCCTAGGGTTTTGTTTTTGTTTGTTTTTCATTTCTATGTATTTACTATCACAAGGATTTTTTAATGTTTTTTAAAAATTAAAATAGATGTATTAAATTGTGTCTATTGCTTACTTGAAGTATCTGTGGTGAAACGGAAACCTGTCGTTTAAAAACACGTAGGTAAAGTACAGAATTCCAACAGTTAACACAGCAGTATCGGGTAGTATCACGCCATATTCTCACACTGCTCAAACGCCGGTTGACGTCTCCTCATCTCTCGTGATAAACTACCATTAGTCGACCGTTTAGCAGTTCGTCCGAACGATGGCTTTTAAGATATCTTGTACTTCACACCATATCCGTGTGAAATCTAAGTTTACCTGGCTTCTTTATCTTTAAATCTCACAAATCTTATTACGAAAGTGAAATAAATGTAACTCAAGTGTTCAATTTATCACAGCCTTCTTAAACCTACTTTATTTTCATTGACCTACATGCGTCGATGTTTCAATAATTTAACAGTATTAACAGAATTGAATTAAAAGGGATTTTAGCATCAGTTAAATCCAGTGACCAAATGCATGCAAAAAATATTTTACATGGACTTTGAGTCTTGAAAGGCAAAGAGGATTACGTACGTTATAGCAAATCATAAACGTTTGTAGTCGATTTTGATATTTAAAGCATGCATTACCTGTAAGATATGGAATATCCATATGTACTTTCGATCAAGCTTGGTATATACGGTAGTGGTACCGTTACTTGGTATTTACGGTAGTGGTACCGTAACTTGGCATAAACGCTTGTGGTACCGTAACTTGGTACATACGATAGCGGTATCGTAACTTGGTATATACGGTAGTGGTACCGTAACTTGGTATATACGGTAGTGGTACCGTAACTTGGTATATACGGCAGTGGTACCGTTACGTGGTATATACGGTACGTAGTGGTACCGTTACTTGGTATTTACGGTAGTGGTACCGTAACTTGGTATATACGGTAGTGGTACCGTAACTTGGCATATACGGTAGTGGTATCGTACCTTGGTATATCGGTAGCGGTATCGTAACTTGGTATATACGGTAGTGGTACCGTAACTGAGAGATTCTTTGTAAATCTTTGATTGGTTCTGTTTCAGTTTGTTTTGGCTACACTTTTGGAAAGGGGGAAACAGGNGGTAGTGATATCGTAACTTGCTATATACGGTAGTGGTACCGTAACTGAGAGGTTCTTTGTAAATCTTTGATTGGTTCTGTTTCAGTTTGGTTTGGCTACACTTTTGGACAGTGGGCAAAAGACGATAGAAAATAAAGATATACGGTCACAAGAGAATTATCTTTACTTTCGGCGAATGGCACTTGCAATGCTCCGAATATCAAGATTTCTGCCAGAGATGTCATCATCATCATCATCACCACCACCACCACCACCACCATCATCATCATCATCATCATCATCATCATCTTCACCGCCAAATTATTATTTTTTCTTTTTCTTTTGCCTTTTTTTGTACAATAAAATACGCAAGAATGATATGTTTTAACTTTACTTGGTTAGGTATATTTTTGGGTGTATTAATTTAGATCAAATAACTATAACTTGTTTGGTTTGTTTGTGTTTTTGTGTTTTACGTCCTATAAACAGCTATGGTTATTGAAGGACATGACAGGTTTCCAAGACCAAAGATATAAGGATTGAACGTCTTTTTTTCAATTTCATGCTGAAGAGTCTGTGTCGTCAGTGCAAACGAGATTCCTGGAACAGCCTTACGTCACCAAAGTGAATGCTTCTTACGGTTGTCTCATGTTATTCGAGGCGGAGAGAGAAGCTTCAAAATGACGCAGATCCAATTGCGTTCATAGCTCCATGAACGCAATTTCTTATTGAAATGCTTATAGCGTAACTGACAATTGACATGGCATGATCGCAACGTACGTCGGCTACTATAACAGTGGACTTGGACAGATATCAATGTTAGGTATTCAATAAATTCTATGTATTTGTCATACTTTTAACGTCATGATAATTAAGTTTTGAACGTAAAGATAAGGACTGAAATCATCGGCATCTTTTTTCCATTCATGTTTGCAATTCCGTTCAAACATATTCTCCGAAGATGTATTACCGCAACTGAAAACTTAACTTAATAAAATACATCACGATATGGTACATTATTTGTATGTTAGAAACAGTTCCTATGTGAACGTAATTTTCCCTAGTGTTACACTCGTGAAAAAGATATGATATTCAAGGGAAACCATTAAATATCCTTTATATATCTCACATGGGATATCACGTGCACTCATATTTGAGGAATGAGCAGCGCGCCGGTGATAATTAATGTTCCTGCAAGACTACCGATATTCATGTATCTATTGGTTATGCGCTGCTTTTGGAAAATCTTGGCTTGGGAATTTAGCCACTCCTACCAACTGAACTGGAAGCATAAACATTCCCCTTTATGTACACATACATTCTGGATGAAGTTCGATAAAACCTCACGCGGCATATCATTTACATACGTAGAGGAACCATGGCAACACTCATAATTAGTAACTGCATCATCGTCGACATTACCAAACACAGTAAATTAACACGCCAACTAAGAAGCATTTTTTAAAAACATTTAGTTCATTTGTTGAATAATATTGTTCCAGAAAAGCATGAATCTACTCTGAAATAAGGAGGCGCCTAAGTGACATAGCAAAATTAATACTCGCGTTGTAATCACCACCGTCACTCTTCACTGTCTGCACGTGTATAGCTCGTCTTATTGCCACAACCGCACAGTAGTACGAGAGACGTTAATATTACTATTTATGGTCCGTACCAACGATTGTGTTATTAATAAAATCTTCGTGAAAACAAGGGTCAGATCGGTGTGCCCATCATTAAAAGTACACAAACTATTATATAGCAACATAAAATGAATATAAAATAACCTGACCAATCGCTAGGCTGATATCTGTTCTTGTAAGATCACAGATGAGTGTCACCCGACTTCAAAACTATTCGAGTTAACCATTACGCGTCCGAGAGACTCTTTTGATATACACCAAAGGATCAAACTAGTCTTCTTGTCTCATTGAGCACTCAATTTTACAATGACATATCCCAGGGGTACAGAGAGCGTATCTTCATGTGCTAGTCGAGAAGAAACCGCCACTGTATACGAGTTTCCTTTGTTCAACATATATTGCAAATGAGAAAATTCGAGATAATCAGCAGTATCATTTTATGCAACAACCGGGGCTCTTGATTTCGAAGACGGTTGGTGTTACTTGTTATTGCCCACTTTACGGACCAACATTAAGACCTTCTACAAAGATGAAACCTCCATCGAGTTATACTAGGGGGTTTGTACGTTCGTGGGGAGAGGACGATGGAAGCAAATATGATACGAACATTGTCAAAAATAATTTCTCAACAGACAGTTTTCATTGAGGTCTGAGAAGAGTTTATCAGTTTGCAGGTAAACCATACAGTTTCTTTATATCAGCCAATGATGCGTTCATATAAAGGGCTATCAATGATATTTCTAAACAAAGTCGGATCTGGGCTGTCACGGTTACAGTTTTCAAATGTCTGTAAACAGACAACGTAATGAAAGATCCGCATGCAATGCAGCGGGCAATCGGGAACCGTTGGCACTTTCCGTAAACGAGAAAATATACGATTCCAAACAAAAGTTTAACCACGGCTAAACGTATACAGCAGAGATCCTTATCAGAGATATTGTTACCGTCTTTCGGAAAATTAAGATAATTCAGATAACCCGCAAAAAACCCCACACAACTCCTACGAAATATATTACGTCTCTGATCAGCCTGAATGCCTTAATTATAACTGACGACGTTAACACCGCTATTGAACATTTTAATAGTAGCTATACCGTACATTGTCAATATATTCAAATTACATATATAAGCTACAATCTTTAATTGGAGTCTTTGAATATGACTTATCACGGGGTCGGAATTAAATATTAGGTGACTATAGCCTCATAGAAGTCATAGAAAGTTGAAGTCACCGACATACATAAATTAGAATGACCAAAGAGAGATAACTCCTGCATCAATTCCCAACAACCGTAAAAATGAACTTGAAGCTTTCAAAGATGGAAACCAGCTCTGATTTGTGTATCCTGAAGAAATTTAGATAGGTGTATTCGACATCTAAGGTTCAAAAAAAGCCCCTCATGATGCAGTAGAACCCAAAATTCCAACCCCTTTGATAAATCATATCTAAATAATCCAATAAAACATCGGAATTCAGATATATGCAATTTCATATAAATTGAACTTGTAATTCAACCATTTCCATGGTACAATTTTCAAGTGACGTTTACTTAGTCTGTTATATGGTATAAATGTCAATGTTAAGAAGAAATGCTCTCATCTATATCATGCCTACTACAAGTACTATGTTGATCATACTTGCATCAATTGTGTATCAAGGGTTGTTCTACTGAATGCATATTACGGATGCTGATTTTGACCTTTATTTTAGGCTCCTATTTTTAATGAATTTTGCACTGCACACAAGGGGGAACAATGACAGCGTCTTCTTGTTTATATAACATTGAATCCCTTTATTACAGGGATGTAGTACTAATTAAATCAGATTCAAATTCCTTTACCTGAACTTGAAGGTGACGTACCACCGCATCAGGACTCCCTACTTTTCTAAATTATACACATCAGTAGAAATTTTCCGTCACCATATATCTAATGTACTTGATATGGGATTCAGAATCTGCTACACATTGATATATATGCTACTGTACAGTACAATGGCATTATTTTGTTTTGAGTTATCTCCCTTTAAAGGTAATTTCCCTTAAAAGGTAACAATGTTCAAATTGAGAAATATAACTGCATGAATTCTCCTTTTTTACTTATATAAGGTAGATTAATACGTTTCTCATTGTCAAACTCTTTTGGAAAAACCATGTTAAGTAACATGCATCCTTAATTATAATTCATTTTCATGTCGTCCCTGTGTGAAAATACATAGGTACTCATTTTTGAGCACTCAATTTTTTTAGCATGCATATTGTCAAATTTTAACACAGATTAGTGTATTTTGAATTTACACACCCACAGTTAATACATGCAATAGGAAAGTCAAACATATATACCTTTCAATTTGTGCAACTATAATTTAGCACAGTAGTCAGTGACTACTGTACTAAATTATAGTTGCCCCCCGTCAGTACTTGAAGGGCTAAATGCAATAAAATAAGATAACTGCAGAAATATCATACATGCCACATTTAACGATTTCGGCGTGAGACTCACGAAAACTGCTTCAGAAAAAATCCTCACTGTGTGAGACACATTTCTCACGAATTTCAATCGGTCTCACGAAAAGAAACGAAATTTGGTCAATCTTCGTGAATAAACAATAGCTACATGGATTCTGTAAACATACATATTTAAAATATGTATGTTTACAGTTTATAGTTGGAACAGAAGAATGATTCACACACACTCTTGTCCAGCAAAGGAACTTCTTCACAAAAGGTATTAATCCATGGATTTTTAAAAAGATATTTTAATATTATATTGTTGTGGCAGGGTTAAAATCTTAAAGAGTGTATATAGTAAGTTTTAATCCTAAGTGTTGTATTATTTTATTAGCATCAATTAGCATCATCATCAGCACATCATTTTACCTTTCACCAAGCACGATGTGTTATCCAAGTATTGTCCATGTATATGTCATTGTGTGTGTATTTACCTGTAGCTAGAGTGATCTGAAAGGTGAGCGTGTGTGAGTGGTGGTGAGCCCACTTTACCTGTATAGGTATATTACAGGTAAGCATATACTTCTATAAGTGGAACCTTCTAATTGATCACCTGACATAAGATGATGATACCATCGGTTGAGATATTGAACTAAACATGTTTTTATTGGTCCTCATTTTCCCTCCACTTTTTGTCTGTAAGAAAGATATTTCTTTGTGTGATTTACTATTCTACTACTTTTTGCTGAAGCTGGACATGGCTTCATACTCCTGTAAGTTTCTATTTGTTCTTCTCTATTAACATGTAGTTTGTATAATGTTGTAAAATATGTAATTGCTACCTTTTGAATGTACTTGAGTCTGACAAAATGTTGGAAGAATAAAAGTCGAATTTAAAGTAATGCAAATCTGTTGTAAAATTCATAGGGGCCTGAACATAAAACCATTTTCATGCATTTATTGTATTCCTGCAGTAACTGAGATTGATAAGATATCTTGGTACATATATTGGTTTTATTTTGGTGAAGATGCTTTAAGAGTAATTAGAACCATTGTAACATGTAGTATTTTATTTATGCATAGGACCCTGGGTCGACTGAATATTGATTACAATTGGAAGAGTCGAGGAATTCGGCCCATAGCCAGGTACACATATATCTATATATTATTGTGAAGTTTGTATTTTGAGTATCATTCCAAGTTAATGCTAAATGTAATGCTGAGGGTATATTATCTCCCCTTAGACTGTATTGATCCAAGATTTATAAGTGTAAATATATATTGTGTAAAGGTTAATAAATCTAACATGTTGTGTATTGTTATAATGATATGGTTTCATAGATTATTTGAAGTAACATTGAATAAATAGGGTCATATGTATGTATGATGATGTATGTATGCACGCAAGTATAGGTGTAAGTATAGATGTAAGAGGTATGTATGTCATCTAAATGTTTCTTATTTGTATCTGTTACAGAATTCAGGACACACATGTAAAGATGAAACAGACAGATAAAAAAAAATCAAAACCATAGGGAAAATATAAAAACATTTATTTGAAAAATGTTTCAAACTGTTTTTACAATGATATGTTTTGTTATTTCAGATATATTTGATGGAATGTTGAAACAGATTATAAAACTAGTGCTTGAGAAAACGCGTTCCTCAGACATATCAGATACATATAAACAAGTGGACGGATTATCAATAGTCATCAATGAGATTGACCGAACAGTACTATACCATCTGTGACCAGGAACAGGGCAACTCTGTCTACAGACATGGATGATCAGCAGATCAGCAAATCAGTCACTTTCACCACTGTGGACCATAATGGACTCATCCAGATCAATTCATGGTAGATTTTATCAAAGTTACATAGGGGTGACAGGGTTAAATCATTCATCTAACTGCTGGTCAATGACAGCAACCTACATCTCCAGGTTGTCTAAGATGACTTGTATTTCTCCAATGTAGACGATTTTTCCTGTACATTTGAGTTGTTAAAAATGGACTAAGCCTTTATCTCTATTACAGCCCTCCTTCGCCACACGAAATAGTAATAAGTTAGGATGATTCACAATTATAAACAAAAATACAAATTGTATCATAGATTTATCCGCGAACAGCGTTCCCATGAACATGGAGTCTGTGTATAGATATGAAATGGTCATGCGCCGATTCTATCACGACTCTTAGGTGCTGAGCCTCCACTCCGTTCACCGATATGTCTTCATTCTGTAGCTGGCCATCACCATGTGTCAATTCTGTAAAAGTTAAACAAGCAAAACTAGTACACTAAACATACAGGGTAGGGGTGGAGATCCAATGTCATGTCAACAAAGATCAGCAAAGTTTAGCCTATCCTAGTTGATGGATTTTTTAAATAGAATTCACTAGTCCGACCATAGAAGTATTTTATCATCTCTTCTCATCAGTACAGTAAACAGTACAAACACACAAACCTTGTTAGCTGGTAAATGCTCATCATTATCATTATTCAAATTATGTGAATAATAGCATCTCAGAACTAGTTAAAACTCATTCATACACTCATTAAACATGCCTCATTCAACTTAGGACCACGATCACTTGAAACTGAAGAGATAACTGCAATTTTCATTACTGATCATATGACAAAAGTGGAAAGCTTATATCCAACAACACAGAACATGAGAACATGAAAAGATATCCCCATCATTCGAAACTTGGTATCTGGTATCGCTTATCATGTTGTCAAGATATTTATAACACTTAATTTAGATCAGACATAAATTAATATAAATGTTTCATATGTGTCATTCTAATACATGTAGTAAAGTCCAGTGGAGGTGAACAAATTTGACAACATTTGTGTGGGTAACAACTGTAAAACTATCAAACTTTTCAACGTATTTGGAAAAAATAATTATGTACATTTATTTACAAAAACTTTATATCAAAAGTCTTACACAGCAAGTATACACTTATATATATATATGTAATCAGGGTGTAGAAAGCTTTAATAAGAAGTCACCAAGTTTTGTTACAAAATCAAATTTATCTGGACCGGGAGGTTAATCAAACTGTTAGAGGTTTACATGGCGAAATACTTTTGACAGGCGTCACAGTCGTCAAAATCATATCCGCATTATACCAGCAGCCTCTTATGTTATAGGAGAACACCGAAGGTATTCAGTAACAACAGCAGTCTTGAGTGTACACATGCCAGTATAGGACTTACCTCTTTCTGTTATCTTCTCAAACTTTATTGGATCAGAGTCTTTGCACTTTTCAAAAACAACATCTTTCACTGAAAAGAAAACTTTTTGATATATTTCCTTTGCTTGTTAAATGTGCATATATGCATTCCAATATACTCCAAAAATATTTAATAAGATTCTGTAAATCTCTTTAACTCTAACACAAAAAGGAATTGCATCAAGACGCTTTTTGTCATTACCAGAATGTATGCATGTACTGTGTATCTGTGGATTTTTTGTTCTTCTCACCATCGTTAACTCTTCAATACTGTCAAAATGCCTTAATTCTCACATAACAGTGAAAGGGATATTATATCTGAGATATATGTAAGACAAAAAAATGTTGATTTGTATTCAGTGCATAACACAGTGACCATGCTTGAAAACCATTTGAAATTTTCCTGGGGGTGATTTCTCATGCTCAAAAATACAAACATAAATTTAAAATATTTGTATATATATCCCTTAGAGAAAAATAACACTTTAAAATGACATATTTTGAGTTATTCTTTCAGATGAAATAATAAGATCCTAGAGTATGAAAAGTTTAGCTTTTTCACTGGTTGGAAATGTTAAATGTAAGGGAATTGAAGAGTCTTCCTCCAAAATAGGGAGAGTAGCTGGTAAATTGGCAAGACGTACGTGTGATATTATTATATCCAGAATTCTATCTTCAGTTTAATGTAATGAATCATTTATTAGTAAACAGAAGGACATGTACTTTCTATATGTTTAGTGTCCAGTTAGTGTATTTTCTTACACTAAGCTTATAACATGAACAATGACACTTGTCTTACCATTCGAACAACATAATTCAATCCTCGCGATGTTGACTACTGATGTGAATGTTATGATGAATTCCTGTGGAAATATTCCAGTGGAAGTCCAGAATGTTTGACTGTCTCTGTAAGGAAAAACATGTACTACACTATGAAAGTGGCTTATAACATTATATATGAAACAACAATAGTGAAATATAATAACTTAAATTTTGGATAACTTAATTATTTGTCTGAAATCTTGCTCAGTACAAATGTACTGATGATTGAATCTGAAGTTTCCAGGAAGATATGGTCCAGTATTAAATATAAGTTTCTGCCACATTGTCCATGTTTATCAACTCCAAGACCATCAATATATTCCATCACCATGACTCATTGATATTCTATGAAATATGATGGATTGAACATTGGTGCCACCTGATTTCATTCTCTTTTTTCATTTATAAGTTATATTTCCCTAATGGAAAAGCAATATTACTTTAAAAGTCAAGGAAACATGTAACTTATAGCCTAAGGAATATCAGAGAAATCAGTGGTCTGCCTTCACTTTTTCTTGTTACTAGTATGGGAGAAATAAGGCAAATATTGTCATATACATGTATGATTCACATCCAATACAAGATTCAGGAATTTAGATTGTTTTTGTACTTGAGAGAATTATCACATTAAAATGAAATGTAACGAAGTACAGACCCCCCCTCCCGCATGCACACACACGTACAAACGCGACTCATTTTCAAAGCATTTTCGCTGTGATATAAAGTAGAAGATTACCCGTCTATCATATTCTCTGGTGGATGGTTATCATCACTAGATGTTGCCAGAACGACAGCAGCCCCAGCACTTCTCAGAGCAACATCAAACATTCTGCTTCTGTTTCTCAGCTGTCAAAAGTATTTTGTGTGGCTGCGCATGTGCGGAAAACAATTTCCGGTGGAGTCGAAATTTAGATTTTACCACAGGTGCGCGAAAGTTTGAAGAGGAAAATCGGAGAATAAGTACTGAAAGTTGGCTAGCTGTAGGTAACAATACCAGGAACTTCTCTCTTCTTAAAGATTATGACGTTGTTTCGGAACCATGTTTCGATTCTTGGTTACATTTAAAGCCACTCTGTAACAGTAGTCTGTATCCTAGACGGATATTGAGCACTTGGGTAGCATAGGGACCTGAGAATTAGTTGGGTATGAACGACAACTGACAAACTTCGGGAAATTCTCAGACCTATAACAGATATAAATATATTGTTGATTTATTTGCGTGTATCATAATCCTGTGCTAGTCAATGTGCAGGAACCTGATAATTTGTTACAGTTGTTTTGGGACATAAAATGAGGTGGACATATTAGATCATGGTGAGCTTATGCCATACCGCAGCGTCTGTCGTCCGTCCGTCAACTTTTCCTTTAAAACGCTACTAGTCCTGAACGGCCAAGTAGATTTTGACTAAATTTGGTCTGGAGCATCCTTGGGCCAAGGGGACTCAATTTTGTATAAATGGTGGGTGTGGCACCCCTTGGGGCAGATGGGCGGGGCCGAATAGGGAAAATAGGTAAAACNCGCAAAGACAGAATAGAGGAATTCCATAATAATTCCCGAACCACTGTAGACCATAATGGACTCATCCAAATCAATGCATGGAAGAGGTTACTGAAGTTACATAGGGGTGAAAGGGTTAATTGTCTATATTTTACAAAGTTCTGTCTGTCTCCTGCACACATGATGATACACATTTAGCATGCATTCGTCACAACAACATGGAGGCACGCCCTTTATAAATGACCTATTAATATATATAAGCTGTTATTAGGATGTTTAACAAAATAAAACTAAACTAAACAAAGAAATTCAAGTAAATAAATCCTAATTATATGTCCGATTAAAATCTATGTAATTATCTGTGTTTCCGATACAGTGAGTGTGAGTATCATCTACTTGTATCTAAAAAAATGAAGCAATTTCAACTAATGGATTCAAATGAGCTATGTTGACCTTGACCCACTTTAAATTAAAGGTCATATGGGTCAAATTTCATATAATATAAAAATAGCCTATTATGGATGACCAAATCAGGCATATAGGATCATGATATTTGGCTTATGTATATAGGCCCTTCAGGCCTCTTGTTTGTCTGTTTTCAGTTGATATTTAATTATTTGTTGTATTGACACTTTTGATACATTGTATTCTGCATACTATGATCATTACTGTCCATATTAAACTAAAAATAGATGAACAGTCGAGCTGCATTTGTATTAAGTCCTCTTGGAATCTTGTTAATTTATATGAAACCAAATAATAAAGAGTAAGGTGTCACAAATTTGAGAGGCACAATTGTGGTCTTCATAAATTGCTAGTCTCTTTGGCTGTGCTAGGCTTGTCCTGTACTTATCCTAAAACAAAACAGCAAATCAAGAATACTGATACCTGAATGGAAAAGTGGCAGAGATGTTTTAAACAGAAAGCTGTGTACTAAAGTACATACATATAATTGGGTACCATATATTAGGCAGCTCTGTGATTCCTGTCATAATGAGTTTTAACTTTTTATTAGCTCACCTGGCACGAAGTGCCAAGTGAGCTTGTGCCGTGGTGCGGCGTCTGTCGTCCGGCATCAATATTTTACTTTAAACGACTTCTTCTTAATAACCGANTGAATAACCATGGGTCCCAGGATGTTTATACTTTGCAAGTTGCATCCTGAGATGAAAGGCTATACAATGTGTTCAACATAATGACTTTGTTCGACTTTCAATCACAGGGGTGAAATGTTTTAAAAAAAATTAACAGGGTCTTTTGAACGAATTTTAATCATAAATACTGATATTTTGCCTGTAGCTTTATTATAGATCACTTTTAAGGTTACAAGTGTGAGTTTTATACCAGGTGAGCGATGCAGGCCCATTGGGCCTCTTGTTTATTTTGGGTTCATCGACCTCAACACTTAACTTAAGGTCATATGATCATGGATACATGTATGTTAATCCTCTACATATCTTTCTTTCAGAGGATCATGCCAGGTATCAACTATGGTGGGTTGTTGGGGAATCCGAGGTTTGAGAGTGAATCAGCTAGACATGCAGTCACCACACCCATCTCACTGCTGAAACTCGTTATACACTATGTTTCTCAGCATCTTGAACTTGTGGAATCATTGGTGGGTTTTCCAGAAATAGTTGGTGAACTGATCTTCAGAGCAGCAGAAACCAGTTGTAAATTTTATTATCAAGATGATGAGTACCATGACTGTCTGCAAAGACTTAAACTGTTCACACAAGCTTACGGGGAAGTTGTCCTTTCTAAGTTGAGTATGAGTGGGAGATGGTCAAGTCTTGAACTCTATAAAGACCATATACAGATTTTCCGACACCTGACTGAGCTGGAGCTGGCAGAGTGTGGACTAGGAGATGACGATGAGCTATTACCACACATCGGCCAGCATCTCCCGCAGTAAGTTCATTAGTCCAACCCTATTTTTAGCTAATGCATGTATATCTTTAACTTAGTTTATGGTTCAGTAGTAAGTCATTGTACCTTTTAATTTGAGGCAAAGAATTTAGGGACTGACTATCCAAATCAAACTTAAGGTTTGGTGATTGTTTCTCATAAAGTTGTTGGAGATTGTAAAAGACTTTTAATAAGACTTGATGTTTGTAGCGAAAAAGAAAGATGTTTATAAATGTTGTGAAAGAAATGGGATGAGGAGGAAGTTTTGAGACCCCTGGACCTACCCCCCATGATCTTTATCATATCAGAGCAATGTCAGCTTCCCTTCATCAGGGATGTACAGTGTATATAACATATAATGAGTCCCCAACTGGTTCCTGGGGGGACTACATGTATAGGTTTGCACTCAGTCGGTCCAAAACGATTGTCCATGGCATATCTTCTGTACTGTTTCACCTGGAGAAACCAGATTTGGTATATATGCAAGTACATCTTGGGATTACAGAGTGTCATTAAAAAAGTAGGTCACTGTGACCAATGATTTGACCTTTGACCTCATCCTTTGAACAAGTTTGTCCGGTGCATATTTTCTTGACTCTTTCACCTGGAGTATCCTGATTCGGCATGGCAGAGTCTCAATAAAAAACTAGGTCACTGCAGCCTATGGTTTAACCTTTCACCTCAATTTTTGAAATAAATTGTCAGGGGTGGGTATATCTTCTCAGCTTTTTCACCAGCTGTAGTAACCAGATTTTGGGTGCCAGTACATCCTGGGATGGTGGAGTGCAAAGTACAAAATGTAGGTCACTGTGACCTATGCTTGACCTTTCACCTCATCCTTTTCAAAAAAATGTCTGGGGCATATCTTCTATACTTAGTATTTCTCCTGTAGTAATCAGATTTGACATGCAAGTATGTCTTGGCTGGCGGAGTGTGGAGTACAAGAAGCATGTCACAGTGACCTATATCCTGAGATAGGTGTACAGATAAGTAAATTAAGAAAGAATTCATTCCCCGTGGGGGATAATGGATTACCTTGCAATACTTTCATCATACTGGACCTTGGCAAGTTTAGTGATAATCTTGTTGTGTATATACATGTATACAAATTTCAGGTTAAAATGTCTGTCTCTGAGACATAACAAGCTGACTGACAAGGGACTAGTGAAGTTGACTACACCTTACAGAGTGATGGGGGCAGGTCCGAGGAAGCTTGCACTGCTCAACTTATCAGGTATAGTCATCAGTTTGTAATGTAGCTTTTGGAAATTTAGACTATGATGACTTGTTATGTTTCTTTGTAATTAAAGTGCTTTGATATATAGTATCTATTGATTCTAGGTTGTACACTGGCCATTTTCCTCCACAGATAATCAAGAAATTACTGGTACTGGTGTCCTTAAGTACTTGTCTGCTTTCCAGGATTTAAGTGAGATCAATATCACAGGAACATCAGTAAAGGTATTTACTTTTATCAATTCTTTGTATAGAGTCATTACTTAGAAATATATCATGATAACTAGCATAACCGATTTGAAAAAATATGGAAATATATATATACATCGTAACAAAAANCCCCCCCCCCCCCCCCCCCTTAAAGATCTTGTTATAAAATTATTTTTACTATTGAAACAGGTGTCAATTGTGATCTGAAAGTAAAACTGTCTCCGTGAATTTAATCAGTGGACGAATACTGTCATAATTTCTTGTTGCTGATCTTACAAAACTTGTTTGCCGAGCACTCAGTGGAAAAGCTTGTGAATTAACTCATGTCATGTGTCTTTCAGCGTCAACTTTTGCTTTAATAACATCTTCTGAATGTTTGTCCAGTAGCATGCTGTGATGAAGGGCTTTCAGTTTCGTGTAAATCAATGACCTTAACCTACTTTCAAGGTCACATTGGTCAACAGCACTAAATAGCAATTGAATTATACCAGTCTAGTATATATTGGGCCCCTTGTATAGGGCACTTGTACATGTGTTGATATTTGAAAGTATTGCTTGATTCCAGAGAAATGAGGCATTGTTGAAGACCTGGAAGTTTGACATTAAGAAGGGGAGCAGTATTGGTCCCGAGGTGACCAGTTTTGGATGGGCTAGTGATGTTGTGGACAAGTGGGCAGCACAAGCTGAGCAGTCCCTCTTGTTAGCAGATAATGATAAAACGGCCACGCAGAAGTTCTGTAAGTCTGCCACCGTTGTTATTTATCAGATTCAAATGTTCTTTCATGCCATTTTTTTATGCTCCAACCCTCAAATTTTTGTTTGAAATTTGAAAAATTTGAACAACTAATCCTAAGTAAAATTTGTAAAATTTGGGTGAATGATGACCCAATGAGGGGAAGAATTAAGCCTAGTGATTTTGGGTTCATGAAGTCAAGGGTAAATATATTAGGTCTCAGTGGCTGCAGATAGAACATATTTGTTTCGCCATATGTCATGTACTATCTCTTGAACAATGTATCGGATGTAAACCAAATTTTCCTGTTCAGTATATGATAGCTTTTGAGAATTGGAAGATCTCTAATGAGTTTGGTTACGAGGTCAAAGGTCAAGGTCATAGTACATGTAGCTTGAAACAGACAAGTTTTGAGAAAATGTTGGGTTTAGCCTAGAGATACTTGTAAGATACACGAGATCTACACCAAATCTAGATGTACAGTAGATGATGCCCTTTTGAAAGTGTAAGATTTGTGTTGGATTGGGTTAAGTGGGTCAAAAGTCAAGGTCACAGTAGCCATAAAAAGACTAATACTTTGCAAGAAAGTTATTTTTGTGATGCTAATATTGGAAGAGTTACATGTACATTGTATGTCAATTTCGGGTGAAATGATGGCTGTAGGGGAAGGGAAAAAGCCTGTTGATTTTAGAGCGACTAGGGGAAAAGCTCAAGGTCACAGTTGCTGTAAATATATATATACCTCTTGAATGATACACCAGATCAAATTGAACTTGGATGACTGATATCCATTTGGAAGGTCCCTATTGACTTGGAGGTACTACATTGTAGGTCAAAGTAGCTATCAATATTTTAGATTAAAATTTTGTGAAGAAATCTATTTCTACACATCGGACAGAAATTTTAACTTGTTGGGTAATTGCCAAAAAACTTAATGGTAGGCACACAAATTTAGGGTAGGAAGGGTAACCAGAAACATCTATACAACGTTTTATCCATTTTTTTTGAATTTCAGATTTAAGCTGGTTTTTTGGGAGAAAGACAAATTACTTTGGAAATGGGTCAATAACGAAGGACTTTGTTCGTTGTATTACAGCTTTCAATGCTACACATATCAATTATCATTTCCAGATTCAAATAAGAGGATGAAAGAGGTGAAGTCTTCCAAATTAAAGGGAACTTTTAAGAAGACGGTCAGTGGATATAATATTGTACTCTCCAGGCTAAAAGAGGGAGTCACCATTTCTAAAGAGGCATCAGCATGTCATAAATTTCCGCAAAGAAAAGATGGAATCAGCGAATTTGAGCAAAGAGCACATCAGCACCCTGCTAAACGGGGTCATTTTAGTAGCGAATCGAACAGTAGTGATGATACCGAACTTACAAGTGATTCAGATACAACAGGGTCAGGCAGAATCTGCAGAGATTCAACAATACAGGACTCTGAAATGATGCTTGGGTATCTAAATACATTCAAATCTGTCAACCTTCACACATTCCCATCTGAAGAAATTTCCAAAGATGAACAAGTAAGAAAAGAAAAGACAGCTTCGGATTTACATGTAGCTAAACGCAGGAAAATTAACATTTGTAGGCAAAGGCCTACCGATAAGTCCAATGATGATCAGGAATCCAAATGCGATGAATTGGATCAAGAGCACTTACTGAAAGGGATTGATAAAGAAAGTGTCAAAAATGTTCCTCAAATCACACAGCCAACTACGTTTACAACCAAAACTTTTAATACAGAAATGACAAACAATGATCTACAAATTATGATGGGTTACTTGGGATCAAACACAGCGACAACTGGGGATGATAAAGGACCCGTCACACAGGGGATCTTTGGCCATGAATTGCCTGTTAAACAAGAGGCTAAGCTGAGGTTCTTTGACAAAGGAGAAGCAGAACTGATGGAGAGAAGCACAAAGGACTCCGTCAGATTGCTAAACAGGAAAAAGTCTCTGTGGAAACAGATTAACAGGAACATACCATAATATCTCCAGTTAGTGTACTTGATATGTTTAGGCTATTTATTGACTTTATGATCACCTTAGTTTTTACTTTATGATCACTATAGTTCTGTGCGAGTGTAAACATCATGGCACTCGATAAAAAATATAAAATTGTAATAATCATTTTATTTTTATAGTACTTTTTGCTGCAATTCAAGTGTATTTGATTGCTTGATTTTGTAAAAAAAAAGAAGACACATTTCAATGTCTTGCACATTCTGAAGGGCATTTTGTAAATTTTCTCAATTTTCGAACTCTTTTAGCTCACCATTGGTCTGAAGGAGTGGTGGACAGCTTGAAAACTGGGGAGAAGGACTTTATTAATTCCGGAGGTCATAATTTATAAAATAGTTTCTCTTCCAGAAGATGCGTGATTATATAGACCATATTTTGTTGAAAGGATCTAAAAAACATATATACATGTACCTGCTTATACTTATTTGGCATGACAAGACTAGCAGCGCGACTGTTCAGACTCGCTCACTCCAACATGGTCCGGCTAAGGTCCTGGAGTCATGACTTTGAATGGTTTACCAAACAAATGTTCCATTAGGGAGGGCATTGAGCATATAAAAGGGAATACTTTGAAATGATACTTTTAATGTAAATATTTTGCTGTTATCTCACCTGGCACATATAGTGTAGCTTCCATTGTTTTAAAGGACTTCTAATAACTAAGAGGCCTAGGGTGACGCTACTTGGCTAGAGGCAAGACATGAAAGGTTTAAGGGCCAGTTTGCTAAAATGAATGACATTGACCCACTTTTAAGGTCAAATTTATCAAAGGACTTTATATATATTCTTCTGAATAATCTTGAGAGGACTGTAGGGCAATATATAGCCAGTCCATTTAGTATGGTGGGCTATCAAGTTTGCACAAATATGCGACCTTGAAGGACTTTCAAGGTCAACATCACGTGTCAAATTTATTAAAATCTTTTTAACAAGCAACATTTTTGTGAATATTCAAGAGCTAGCTAGGCATGGGGTGATATTTGACCAGTAGCATGCTGGGGTGAACTTCAGGGCTATCAAGTTTGTATTGATTAATGACCAACTTTCAACACCGATTATCTTGTAGCTTCACTGTGCCAAAATAAATTACCTAGATCCACTCTCATGATCACATTTTTTGTGTGTAAAAATATGTTAAAATCTTATTAGCTTTAAACAGACCCACAAGGTCTAAAATATAGATAATTTGGTCTGTAATTGTAGTTTGACCTTGATTTATTCTTAAGGTTAAATATGTTGAAACTTAAAAAAAGGCCATAGGTTTTCATATTTGGCATTAATTTGCTTAACAAAATTTGATCAACAAAGTTCATACCTGACTTAAGTGCAACAAAATTGCTACTGGTCAAATATTTTTCTAGGCCTCTTGGCAAGAGTCAAGAGAGACACAAATGATTTGTAGATATTATAATAGGCATACTACCAGATACTGATTAAATGCATGCTGTGAATGACCAGTGCAATGTTCATGCATTTCCTGTATTTTGTACTGTATGTTATATATAGGATCTTATATGAGTTTTCATTTCATATGACCTTTTATGAAACGAGCCTTTTTTTTTTAGCTAAACAGCCCGAAGGGCAAGGGAGCTTATGTCATGGTGCGGCGTCCTTCGTCCGTCAACTTTTTCTTTAAACAACTTCTTCTGAAGAACGAACAGGCATAGATCCATGATATTTGACAGAAAGCTTCGTTGGTAGGAGCCCGACAAAGTTTGAGAACGAAAATGACCTTGACCTACTTTCAAGGTCATGGGTCAAACACTTCAAAAAACTTCTTCTGAAGAACTTAAAGGTATAGAGTCTTCATATTTGGCAGGTGGCTTCCTAGGATAGAGCCCAACAAAGTTTTAGAATGAAAATGACTGACCTACTTTCAAGGCCACAGAGGTCAAATATGTAAAACGCTTCAAACGACTTCTCCTGAAGAACTATTAGGTATAGAATCTTCATATTTAACTGATGGCTTCCAGAGATGGGGCCCGACAAAGTTTGAGAACGAAAATGACCTTGACGTACTTTTAAGGTCACAGGGGTCATATGTATCAAACACTTCAAACAACTTCTTCTGAAGAATTGAAAGGTATAGAATCTTCATATTTGGCTGGTGGCTTCCTGGGATAGAGCCCGACAAAGTTTGAGAATGAAAACGACCGACATACTTTCAAGGTCACTGGCGTCAAATAACCTCTGAAGAACTAAAAGGTATAGAATCTTCATATTTGGCTGATTGCTACCTGGGATGAAGACTGACAAAAGTTTGAGAATGAAAATGACCTTGACCTACTTTCAAGGTCACAGGTGTCAAATATGTCAAAAACATCAAACAACTTCTTCTGAATAATCGAAAGGCATAAAATTATATTTGGCTGATGGCTTCCTGGGATACAGCTCACCACAGTTTGCAAATGACCTCAATCTACTTAAAAGGTCACAGAGGTCAACAACATTTCAAAGGTTTTGATCTGAAGAACCAAAAGGAAAGGATTCATAAGATTTGGCTGGTAGCTATTTAGGATAGAGCTAACAAAGTTCGAGAAGGAAAATGACATTGACCTACTTACAAGGTCACAGGGGAAAATATGTCAAACAACTTCTGAAGAAGAACCAAAAAACATAGAATCTTATAATAATATTTGGCTGGTAGTTTCAACAGATGGAGCCGACAAAATTTGCGAGGGAAATATTTGTAGCGCAATATAATATTTAATGAGAATATTTTGCTACGACTGCTTAAATATTCAGGCGAGCGATACAGCCCCTCTGGGCCTCTTGTTAGTTTTCCTAGCCCTGGCGAGCAAGAATTAAAACTTCGAGTCGAGATTCATAAAAGCTCATATTATATGAAAACAAATTTATGATACTTTTCATCACATAACTCTGAAAACTTATGTAGAGTGTTAAATCAAATGGAGACAGCCATCTTGTTGCGACATTCACAATTAATGAGGTCACAATTTGATTTCTGACTGGCACAGCCAATGAAAAACGTTTCGGGGTATATTACACGGGCAAATTCACTGAATAACAGGCCGATTATGTGATAAATATGTAATAGTGTAAACATCGTACCGTTCACTTGTTTGTTAAATGTGATTTTGTAATCCTCCGATTGAATTAATACTTGAAAGGTTTCCCTTTGTATAGAAAACTTCTGGAAAAGATTAATTACTTTGTTTCTATTAAAAGGAGGCATACTGACATTTTTCCAAAGCTGTTCAATTTCCTTATCACAAACAACAAACTCAATACTTCTCCTCAAACATTAAATGTTTATGTACTATTGATGCTAACAGAAGAACTGGAACAAAGAAGCACAAAAACCACAATTTATACTAAAACATTTCATTCACTTGTGTTGTATATCAGCTAGTGTAAACAAATGAGGTATAAATATTACCATGCAACATTTTTTTTTATACTTACCGTGAAAAAAAAAGGTTTAAACATTGTTGGTTGAAAATCAGAATGGATCATTTAAGTTTTTAAAAAAATCAATTCAGATTTTTCTTCTAAAATCCTGTTACTACTAAAATTTAACATAATTGATATTAAATGACTATATTAAGAAACTGCTATGCTCCATCTTATCCGACATCATTAAAAATTGGCAAATGGTCACGATTACAACAGGTTGCAGGATTGATTAAGATTTTCATTAAAGATCCCTGTACCACTGTCAAAAACTGTAACTAAGTGTTGGAAACTGTTTTTCCAGCATAACTGTAGCTTTGATAAATCATTTATGAAAAGAAAACCACACCTTGCAGACTTTTATGATTTACCGATTGAGCTACCTGGTCAACAGAAGTGTCCTGACCCAACTGTGCTACAGTTATATCCAAACTGAAGTTAAACGGAGGTTACTGTATATACGAGAAAATAAACACAGTACAGCGGGACAGGGATCCTTAATGGCTTGATTTCATGTGAAATTTCTGTTTATTTTGTTACCACTCACCACATACTAGCTTCAACATGCTACATCTTCCTCACCTTTTGTTATATAATGTAAGTCAAAAAAAAATAAAAATGAAATGTACCTCAAAGGATGTCAATGATAAAAATATATTTCATGTTTGCAGCTAATGGGAGAAATGTTGATTACCAGACCGTAGACAACCCGACTACATACATTGTACATATATTATGTATCATATACACATAGCATACATCAACAACCTCTTTTAGCTCATTCAACCCTGAAATTTCATAATGAACTATTCCCACCTTTGAATTGGAAGAGTTATAATGAGTCGTCAGGGGTGAATTAGTTAATGTTCCATAATAAGATACAGTCACACTCCAGATACCTCTCATGCTATTTAACTAGTGAATTATATTGTTTTACTAAAATATTATTTGTGTTCTGGAACAAAGGCACATAATACAATGTATTATACGTCTCTGTTTGGGTGTAATATGATGTAAATGATTACACAAGGTTTTAACTAACATGAGTTAATTCATACTACTATGAAAATGTAAAAACAGAAAATTTAACATTAATCTTTAACACATGTTCTTCAAACCAACTAACATCCATGTATGGTTTTGAAGCAAGTCACCTAAAATTCAGTCTAAGTACACGACAGCTGTAATAAAAAAAAATAAAAAAAAGGAAGGAATTTCTGCAAAACCCCCCACAAAATCTCCTGGTCAAATTTAGAGTAATTTGTAGTTGATTTACAGCATTTTGAATTTATAAATTAAATTTCTTTCTACAGTATAACTTATCTGAAGCCATTTGGGGAGGGGGAGGGAGGGTGTGTGTGTGTGTGTGTTAGCAGCTAGTCAGTAACGAATCCAGTGTTGTTCCTTGGTTTTCCAATATGCTTGTGTCTATATAATGAATACACAGTAATTGTGAGAACTCCAGATTTGCGCACTGATACACAGGGAATTATTTGTACATCAGGCATTGTGAAATAACTGAGATGTTAAAGCTAAATAAAAAACATGATACAATTAAAGTGCGTCCAAGCTCCATACTTGTTCCTTCAGGGAATTCAAACTTATCTATTTTTCATTGAAGCATAAATAACAGAAATTCTTACCTAAACTTAATGGACAAAAAGTTAACAGGGTTTATTAAATACATGGTCTATGGGATCAATTTTATTATAGTTATTATTATTCAACATTCTTTAAACCATTTAAATTTCATTGCTTTATAATAAGAATTACAGGGCAAGTCTTGCATGGCTAAACAATATATTAAATTAAGATGAGATATGATGATTTCAATTAGATTCTTAATTTCTTATATATGTGTTATATAGCTCATGTCGTGTATAGGTATATGCATTTCTCTGGTATACTATTATGCAAAATCAAATATATATATCTGAATAATTTTCTTGAGATGAAAAAGGTTTTCCTACTTTTGATGATCTGTATGAAAATATGTCAACCAAGTTAACTTCTACTGTGAAAATGGACCTGAAGATCTATATAGGGCCTGAATTTATAGAGGGTATCTTAACAGGTTCCTTTTGCTTGTGATTTTTACCAAACAAGTTTCAGCAAAGTTCATAAGTCAGATGAAAAGTTAGCAAGTATGAGATTCTATTTATCATGTGCTCAACAATGTACATGATAAATAGAATCTCATACTTGTTAACTTTTCATCTGACTTATGAACTTTGCTGAAACTTGTTTGGTAAAAAGACCCCACACCACCCACATTATCAGAGGCGAGTACCCCTCCCAACCTGTCCACAGAACCTAGAATCTCGACCAACAAGGCTCTATTGTATACAGCAAGAAATGGTCACAGTAAAGAGGCCCCAATATCCAGAGAAAGTAATGGCTCATCCTCATTATTCTCCAGGGGTCGCTCTGACTCCCGCTCTATGCACCCCTGGAATATATCGTAGCAAAATTGAAGGCTCAGTGAGCGTCACCTTGTGGATGAGACAAGAAGATTAGGTTGATCCTTTAATGTACACCAAAGAAACTCGCGGCTGCATAACGGTAAAATTGACTGGCTTTGAAGTCGAGTGTCATTCCTCTGTAATCTTCAAAGGACAGGTATCAGCCTAACGATTGGTCAGATTGTTTTATCCGAGACCACTGTAATAGCTAGCTGTGTGCTTTCAATTTTGCTATGACATATTCCGGGGGTACAGAGAGCGAAAGTGAGTGTAACCCCTGGAGTGACGAGGATGGCAATGGCTTGACTAAGAAGGATCCACTTGTACACAGAAACAATAATGTCTGGATTAAACTAGGCTATACTACATAGAAACCATAAAAAGAAGGCAAACTGTCAAGACTTAGAGGATCCACTGTGTGCAAAAAACAGTAGAAACCAGTCTGATAAAATTCCAAAGTACGCAGACATTTTGAGCCTATACAGACGGAATCCCACCATACATAGAAACCAAGGTGTCTGCCAACAACAGTCAACAATATATTAAAATATTACCTATACCAAAATCCTTTTTCTGAATGTGCAGATTATTGCTTTTGAATGTATTCCTTCCATGATCCATTTAGAAAAAAAAATCAATATTTTATCTTTATAAACAATGATGAAAATTAATGTAACAATTGATCTAATTTCAATTTTCTACTAAATTTTCAATCCAATTAGGGAGGCAGTTGACTGCAGATGAGAGTGGTCTGGTTAATCTTTAAGCTTTCTATACAAGGTCCTCAGCAGCAGCAGCGAGTCAATCAGGGGATACTGTTGGTAGATGTCGTCATCTCCGCAGGTTCAGTTCCTGAAAATGTAAAACGATTAGTCAGAACATGTGAAAATACTATCCTCAAATAATGCCCCGGCTCCTAGTGAGAACATTTGGGTCTGAATAAGGAGGCAAATGGGTGGATATAATCTTAGTTATTTTACAAATCAACATGCTGCTTGAAACAGGATGGGGCTTATTTGCTAGAACAGGCTTATTTGCAGATAAATATGATATTAAAGAATTCAACACTGCAGCCTCTGACAGTGCAGTGTATATAAAATTCTTCGGATTTCACCTCTCTTTTTATATATTACCAAATTTATAACTCAAATATACACAAGCTTAAAAATCATCCCCATTTAAAAATTTCATTAACTGAAAATATTTTATTATTTCAAGATGTATCATAAAAGATCAAATTAAATATCTTTAACAAGGCTTGCTGTCTTTGGAAACAATAATTTCAGTTAATTTTGTATAGAAAAGTATTAATTCTGGGTGTTTATGATTAGTTTGATAGCTTCGAGATTAAAAGACATAATTATCCACAGGAAATATTTGTTGAATACTAGTCATAATCTAACTACACTTGTTGACCTACTAACACGGGATGATTGTATAGCAAAACCTGAGCTTTTTGACATCAACGTAAACTTGACCTTCAGGTCAGATATATGATATTGTGTCTGGAAAACCAGGGTAGACAAAAAAGAGTTTTCATCGATCATGTTAAATATTACAGAAGTCTGGTGTTAATGAAGATCAAACCAAGTTTTATTTTAACTGATTTGTGACTTTCTTAAAAATCACTTTTGATATATCTTGAATTTCCACGATTGTGATAAACTGTAAAATCAAGACTCCCGCAGCTAACTTCTGATGTGTAAAGGGAGCTGGTTTCTCCACCGATAAATGATATTGTATGTTTGGTCACATTCTAATTCAATAGATATCTTGCTCCTATGTTAAAGTTAGACTGGAATCCAAATATTTGTGCCTAACGCCAAACCTCGACCGCCTTGATCCATCCCTGGTGCTGCCAGCTGAATGAGAGGAGGACCTGGATCTACTGGTGTCACGTCGACGGTCCTCGGAAGAACGTGACCTGAAACACAATTTTTCTTTAAGCTACATTTTTACTCTCTCATTTGAAAAAGGACACATCATAAGAAACATTTTCAATATCTCCTGAAGTTGTCATTAAAATCATTTAGATTATCAAATATCATCAATACAGCATTAATTCAGAAATAAGACCACTACATCATAGTAGAATTATCCCCTTTATCACCAAACCTCGACCTCCCGGATCCTGTCGTCCTGTCTCTTGGCGACCTTGACCGTTCTTTGAGCTTCTTTGATTTTGGAGACTTAGATCTACAACAGGTATAACGGTACAGAACTATTAACTTGATCACAGATTTTTCTGAAATTCAGGAATTGCGCTTATCATCTTGTACACAAAACTATCGGTAGAGCTTCAATTCTATGCTATAATACTTTGATATGCAAACAACGAATATTACAGATTTTTATTCAATATAATTACGGGTGTGTAGCTTTCTTATTGTTATGAGCTACCTTATCCATTATCACTATGATTATGTGTTAAAGAGTTATCTCCCATTAGTATTTTAGAATTATTCAGATTCTTCCTTGTGTAACTTGCAAATGTGTTCATAGATAAGTCCATCTAAAATTTCCTTATTTAGTGTGGAAGTTTATGAATAGTGTATTTCAAAAAAAGGTAGCATAATGCCTTAATTAAAATTACAACTTTTCATGTTATGCTGTATATGTGTCTGGAAAGAGTAAGATTTAACAACATCAAAAACAGCAACTAAGATGTCAAAGAAAAGTAAAGATTCAATAGTGATATTGACCTTTTGACCTCTACCCTTTACCCTTTCCACCAAGTTACCTGGACCTAGACCTATTGCTTCTCTTCCTTCGGTTCCTTGAGGACGAACTAGAGCGAGAGGAGGAGGAGGATCTTGAGGAGGAGGAGCTAGATCTTGAAGAAGAACTAGAAGACGAATTTGATCTCTTGTCATCCTCTTCTTCACTTTCGTTCAAGTCATATTTACTTAAATCCCCTTCCTCCTCTTCTTCCTAGAAAAAACAACAACCCATCCATGCAGTCATACATACCTATGCAACCACCTACCTAGCAATTACTTATTAAACTCAGGTGACACACCAAATTAATTCATACAATATATATTTTTACTCTTAAAGATAATTCAAACGAAATTGTAACAATCTATACAACTCTTCAGGTAGAAGATGATTTTGAGGAAAGATGCTGTGTTGAAGTCCCTTGGCCCAAGGATGTTCCAGACCATATTTAGATAAAATCTCATAACCACCCATACTGAAGATATAGTATTTTAAAGATTTACCAAATTTCCCCATTTGGGCCCATCATATTTATATAATTATATGACAGTCTTGGCCTTAACTCTTTTCTCTGTTTACTTCTGCCAGAACTTTTTTTTTTACCATTGAAATAAAGTGTTCAAGGACATTACCATGGGAATGCTAATAAGTTGAATATTGCCAACAAAAGTTACATTCATATCCCTTTTTTCAGAATTGAATTTAATAGATACTTTTAAACCATTCACCCCTGAAGACACATTTGAGCTCTTTCAATTCAAAGACAAAGGTTGGAATAGTTCATCAAGATATGTCAGGGGTAAATGAGTTAATTACCTCCTCTGAATCAATCTTGTAGTTTGAAATATCTCCGTCCTCCTCTTCTTCTTCCTCCTCTTCTTCATCTGCTTCCTCCTTTGATTCCACCTTATTGTTCTGTGGAGTTACGGCATCAGAACTGTTTTTTCTGAACTTTTTCTTTCTACGACCAAACTGTCATAAAAATACAGTGAAGACAATAACAACAAATCACAGAGAAAAGTCACTAATTACAATGGCAAATGATGTGTACTATCCCTATGATCAACAAACTATTTATTACAAGAAGCCCGAAAGATTCATTGTGTATATACTAGATATAAAAAGATCTTGGTTATGCCTACAATCAACACATTATATATTACTGGTGGCCTATAAGTAACAGGAGATATGACCATCTTGCAGCACTATATTTACACTTTTGACCCCCCTATGTGTGACCTTGAACTTAACTTGCAAAATGAAAACTCAGGAAATAGAATACAGGGAAATGTAATAACAGCATTGTAAAACTACGCTCAACGTTTGGGAACTAGTGAGCGGGTCCCCGGGTATACTGCATCACTGCAAAAGCTAGCGTGCCAGTAAGGCAGTATTTTCCCCTCACCTCATATTCCTTAGCTGTTACACTATTTCCCCCTCCAAGAGACTCGGCCAGGGGAATGCCGTAGGTTCTCTGTGCGTATCGATGCACGTTCCCTAACCACCGGGAACAGGCCTTACATGGTCACTACGCTACCACCAAATGTAACGTGCAGGCTGTCGCCCATCCAACTACTGACCACGCTCGACGTTGCTGAACTAGTGAGCGGGTCCCCATGTTATACTGCATCACTGCAAAAGCTAGCTTGCCAGTAAAGCAGTATTTTCCCCTCATATTCCTTAGCTGTTACAGTGTGACCTAGACTACAGTTCTGTTGGTGATACCTTATCATATATATAGTAGATACTAAACTAACAAGTCCATGTGAAGAAAGACTGACTGCCAGGCCTTTCAGTCTTCCTGGACTGTTTCAGGCAGAAATGCCTAGCCATCAGTCTTGTGTGTTTGTTGTCTGATTTTGTATTCTATAAAATGTATAAACCAATTTTTCAAAAAATCAAAAATTAAATTTCAGAAGATTTACAAAGGCTTAACCTCAAACAGATAGCTGATATTTGACAGGGAGTAGATAACCTACTTGAGATAATAATGCAGGTATATACTGTGATGTACTTGTACAAGTTACATATAGAAAATAGTACTAATAAACTAGTTCTGTTTTAAATACGAAAGTAAAAGAAACTCACATCATCAAATTCATCATCCTCATTGTCACCCTCTCTTTTAATATATTCAACAACTTCATCTCTTTCCATGTAGCCACCTCCAAAACCTACAAAACACATACGATCACATCAATTTATCTTAACCATGCATTCTTTTCCTTTCCCGCCCTCAAAACAATAACTAGCTATATTTAATTTGAATAATGTTCTGTTTATTTTGTTCATATGCCTGTATATAAAGTTCTACCAAATAGTACAGTTAATTACTTACACCGTGTATTTTGTATAACAGTAACTTACTTGTATTTTGTAATACAGTGAATAACAGATATTTTGTTCACATTTAATAGTGCTGACTGACCTATCTGAATTTATTTGCATAGCCTTTCATAATTCTCCACTCCACATGAATGTCTGATGAACAGTAACTGTTCTAGCTATATAGTGATACTTGAATTCAAGATTGAAGACTTAGGTAAGAATAAATATGTGAAATATAAACAAAGTATGTTGGTGTACCTGTTCTTTGTTCCTGTTTTCCGTATTTGGGCGTATTACACACATTGCAAGTCATTCTTCGTGCCCAGTTCACATTGCCACAACTGAAAATAAAATGTCCAAAGGCTCATGAATATGATCAGAATGACAGACAATGCCCAAAAAATAATATATTTCATCAATATAGGCATATGGACAGTTGTAATCTCTTTCAGACACTGAATGTGTGTGATTGTGATTTTGTTTTTCTTTCAGATTTTCTGAAAATAGATTTTTAAAGTAAAATTCATCATACCATAGTGTAATAAAGTTCACTTTACCAAACAAAACCGAAAATATTACTTTGTAAACTGCAAATTATTGTTTTCATTAAACAGCTTCAGTTATTTGGCTGTTTGTAGGAATTACCACCAACCTTTTACACTGCCAATCATCAGCACTAAAAAGGCCTTTACTCTTCTCTGCTAAATTCTTTCCTATTTCTGTTCCACCTTTCTTGAAAACCGTACCATCCTTCCGTTCTAAAAAAGAGTGTGCTATTTAATCTAAAAGTATGTTATGTAATAATAAATGAACTTTTTGTTATGTAATTTGCTGGAGCTGCCATTTCGGTGTTAACAGCTAGCATTCAATAATTCTAGCACTGCCCAATCACATACTCATTTAAAGCTGAGTAGACTGGAACAAGCCGAGTAAAGAATCTTGCTCAAAGATACAACACAGTGCTGTGCCGTGACTCGAACCCGCAACCCTTCGGTCACGAGCCCGGCGTCCTACCACAAGACTACCATGCCTCCTATTATGTCCCCCACAGCAAAATGCCAGGGGCGTAAACATTAATTATGTGATATATTTATTTCAAACCAGGCCCAAACACATTAATTGACACTGTAATCATTATCATGCAATCCTGTCACCACAAAAGTTGCCATCTAGATTATTGTAAATTTATCAAATTGTGCATCTTGTTCAATAAATACAAAATACACAAAATCATAAGACTGAACTTATACCTGAAGTCTATCCAAATAAATTACAGAATATTGAGATCAATGTTACTGATTTAACTTCATCATTTGATAATATTATTACACTTAAATATATATACGTTCCTAATGAATTCCACATCGAAACAGTACTACAACTGCCAACACACATTCAAACATATCTCATATTAGACGAGAGAATAGTGTTAGTCTAGATCTAGATCTGAAATTGGTATCAGTCTTTTTTTCCCCTTTTTACCTGCGCCACATCTATTACACTGACTTCTTCTGGAAAAGTTGACATTTGCACACCTGAAAAGAAAGTGATTTGTAGTACATGTACAACATGAGCCAAAGCCACAGGAAATACTCTAGATGTGACATAGAGCATGTCTGTAAAGTACACACACACACCTTTTGTTGCTTTGATGGGAAATGGAGCTAAATATAAAAGTCACTTAAATAAGTGGAAAATCACACTGACCTAAATAGCTACATTTGATATACTTTTGCGGTTCTGCCAGAAATGTATCCAAAAAGAAAGTCGATTAATTTGGCACTCTTGATATTAGCTAAATGTAAAGTCTAACGAACAAAAAATAATGTGCAGAATAGAAATGGTACCATTTAAATGGCTGTTAATTGTTGTAAGATATCTTGAGATACTCTAGACAGTTAATATTACATTTCAGTTAATTACTTAATATCAAGTGCATACATATTGTGTGTATATATGTTGTCTTATACAGGCCCAATGTTATTACTCTAGACCTTAAGATTATTTTTGTTGAGGTTGTTTCCATGTGCACTTTTTCACATGATATTATTTGTCTAAGGTGAATAAAAAAAGTTGCTCCAAGCAATTTATTTGGTCAAAGTTCCTTTTCATCAACAAGCTACAGGCCAAATCACATAATTAATTGACCCATATCTTCTTGAAAGTGGGTCGATGACATTGCAATACATTTGAATAATAATCTTCATAGGTTTTTATACGATTGCATACTGGTTTTGATTCAGGACTAGTTTGACACACATGATATTTATCTCAGCCAATAAATGCCAAAGGGTCATTTTTAAGTTATTTCCAAACAGAACATTTACAAATAAGTTTGATTAAGAGTTGAGAAGTTTCTTATCATCTGATTTAATTTGAGACGATGCCTTTCTTTAGTAGTTCTGTGCATTCTCTAAGTGACACATGTACAATAATTTAATAATACATGCTTTCCAACAGCATTGAAAAAAATGGCAGTACATAAATATCTAGATGGTCATAAATATAACAAGTACACGTGTCACTCCACAATTAACAACATTCCTTATTCAAAAGAACTATTTCCTCTTTGCAGGGTTTTTAATGGTCAGATTACTTTGAATATCACTGAATGACAGTCATGCGTTATTATTATAACCGAAACATGGATAATACAGTTAGAGCTTTTTAACCCGATGATATGAAGCTGGGTTATATCAGCGTGGTAGCATAGCGTGCTGATATATGATCTGCATATTTTAAGTAGCAGATCGCCAGATGAGACCCTGATCATGAATGGACATACGCCCGGGGCCTACGAGGTTCATCGATGCCCGATACTATCCATCAACCTATGACAGAGTTAGTTTGCCATATATGCATGTGTCATTTATGAATATTTACTTTGTATCTGGACAAATCCAGTCTCCTTCATTAGGTTTAAACCTTGCACTTGCACCAGACATTATGTCACCAGGCTCATAAGCTGACTCGACCCTCTTGCAGTACTTTGTTGGCAAAACGCCTCATGCAAAAGATTTTCATCCAATCAAATCAAAGGAATACCACAACCGCGCAATCGCCAGGTGCGTGTTTGGTTCACGCTGTTCGAGCCTAGCTGTATGAAATATGAGGAAACGACTACACTGATACTTACGTGTTAATTCCAACATGGCAGCCTCCGTGCAAGCTTTGCGACGGAGACGTCAGCCACAAGAAAACTCCGATAAATCTAACTATGCATCAAGACATTTAACTGTAGAAAATTGGAATTCAACCTTTGGATATTACGAATCTTTTTTCGTTTGGTTTTTGATATTCGGATTGTATATTGGTGTGTTTTTATTTGTGTGTTTGAGGTTCCATCAGTTCCCCGAACCTCGTATCGCAGACGACAAACCATTGGAAGGAGTATTTTATGAAAATCTAGCACGTCGACATCTAGAAACTGTGACAAGCTTTGGACAGCGACCAGCCGGTAGTGAAGCAAATGAACTACATACCAAAAACTATATTTTAAAAGAATTGTTGGCGTTTAAAGACCATCTGCACGAATCAAAGGAGATGTTGATAGATGTACAGAACACGAGTGGATCTTTTCATCTGTTCTTTATCAACACAGACTTTTATAGTGTGTACAAGAACCTTAAGAACGTTGTAGTGAGGCTAGGGCCAGTTTCTGGAGCTACACACAGCGTGTTGATGAACTGTCACTATGACACGATGGTGGATGCTATAGGTAAATAAACGTGACCTACATTTTGACCTTCCAGTCAATTAGCCAGGTTGGGCACAACGGCGCATATGGGAAATAATCCTGCATTTGGGTAACATCTTTGTATATTATGGTTGAATGCACTTCGAATCTACTTTCACTATCCTATATAAAAAAAATCAAAATTTTGTACTTCACTTGCGTTATTAAAAATAGCCATATCTATTGGTTATTACAAACAACTTTTGATTGTTCACGACCTTTGAAGCCTTAGAAAAGTCGGGACATCTAAAATCACGAAAATGTCAAAACACGAAAAAACGTTCAACCAAAAGTTGTTTATAATAACCATATAAATAGCGATTTTTAATAAAGATAGTATAAGTACAAAATTTTGATTTTTTTATATATAACATAGTGAAAGTAGATTTGAAGTGCATTCAACCATAACATACAAAGATGTTACCAAAATGCAGGATTATTACCCATATGCGCCGTTGTGCCCAACCTGTTAGCTACATAACTTGAATTGACACGTTATTTATAAGAAGGTTATGACAATATATTATGCACATGATGTGTTTTAATTACATTACAGGTGCAGGCGATGATATGTCAAGCTGTGCGGTCATGCTTGAAATTGCACGTTCACTATCCCAGTCCAGCAAGCCATTGATGCATAACATTATATTCTTATTCAACGGAGCGGAGGAAAACCTTTTACAGGTACAAACAAGATATGCAGTTTATTAATTAGTGCATTTCCATATCTCTGTTCGCAAAAATTGGAAAAAAATAGTAATGCAAAATTGAAGTCATAAATAAATTATAATGCAAAATGTTATGTAAGGCTTATTAGGCCTATATGTATATATTTTTTTTTTGTGGAAGGTTATAACTACATTTAGACATCCTTCTTATTTATATTAAATTATTTCTGGAAAGAATAGGTTTCTTATATAAATTGAATTGTTCTGTACATGGAACTTATATAGTTAAAGTTATTGACATTGTATATTAAATGCAACAATAGACATAATAGATAGTTTTTCTAGATAAAATACAAATCGACCAAGACCATATTCAGAAAAAGTAGAAAAATAGTATGCTATATACCCCTGGTATAATTTTAAAACATTAAAACAGTGTGTGAAAGTTTTACAAATATAATATAAGTTGTTTAATAATAAAATTATTTCTATTAGTTGAAGAAGTTTGTTAACGTTTCTGTCCATGTTTTTGCAATGATAATATTTTCTCCTTTATCACCATTTATTGCATAAGCATTTAATCATTGAATTTTTACTAAAACAAGCCTCAAAATGTCGGCCAACAAAGCAAAGTATATCAAAGTCTGAATTTAGAAAAGTAGTTCCCAAACTAGTAGCCTGTGTTTCCTCTGGCCCTAACACCAGACTTAGACATTTTGACATATAGATGTCTGGTGTGGGGCCAGAGCGCATCGCATTATATGAAAAAAATCATATAGCTTACCAAATTGGCACTATTGGTACGTTAAGGGTACGTAACTGTTACGTTTCTTATTGCAAATAAACAGAAATTACCAGAAATAAAATTAAATGTATGGAAACTTTTAGTTAGATGATCAGTAAGCAAAAATGGCTGAGTAACATGCCCTATAGATTTATCTTCCAGCTCCAAATTGCAAAAATACTGGCAACCATAACAACAGATAGTTAAAAGGATCAAAATAAGCATGATTTACCAAATTATTAACATTTATTACTTCTGACAGGCTAGTCATGGATTTATCACCAAACACCACTGGGCCAAGAGTATTAAAGCTTTCATTAACCTGGACTCGGCTGGAGCTGGTGGCTGGGAAATTGTCTTCCAAACAGGTATCTCCATCCTACACAACAGTATTTGTCTTATGTGGTATACAGACTTATTTTAACCTTTCTTTATCATATCAATGTTAAGGTCATCTAATACTCATCAATCATTTTCATAATTGACTTTGCAATCAGTACACATATTCAAAACAAAAACACCCGTCCCCTCTTTCGAAAAAAACCAGTTTGTCATATGTTTTTTTATTCAACGACAAACTGATTTGTTCCAGCTTTTAGAGTTTCCCGGCTTCCAAAACTTGTATAAGAAAAATATTGATTGGTAGACATACCCCTTGTCCAAATGTATGATTTGCACAATCATGAAAAATTATAAATATGTTTGTTGACTTAGATGTTGAATTTGCTGAAATAACTCTACTCTATACTTCTAGGTGAACTCTATACAGAGGTAATTATTCTGCGGTGTACAGAGAATTACTGTAGAGATATTTGTGGCTAGGTATTAATATATCCTATGTAGTACTGCTATGTTAGGGTTCACCTCAGTACAGATCAGGAAATGCCTATCACCTGCACAATCCCCAATGTATATACCCACAATGAATACTTGTCCTTGTTCATGTACCTTTGATTCTCCAAATAGTTATATAGAGGTTCCCCAAACAGTGATGGTAAGTCATCATGTTTATCTAACTCGAGTTAGTTAATTTTCAAATTGCATAAAGACACGAGGTTTGCTGAGTGTCAATTACGATTTGGAAATTAAATAACGAGAGTTAGATAAACATGATAACCAACCATCACAAGTTTGGGGTCCCTTTTCTCCCATAGGGTTCATGCTTTATCTTGAAAGCCACATGTTTCCCTTGAAAATACACTGTCGGCTTCCGATGGGGAAAAACAATTGCCATGAATCATGACGTTGCAAAGCATTGTGACGTCACGTCACAAGTAAACAATTGACCAATGGAATCACGTCCAGGGTGTCACCCACTAGTGGGTAACTAAAAATGTTTACCAACTCCTAGCAGGTTTATCCAGTGAATCAGGAGTGAGGAAACCTACAGTGGTTGTGGGAGAAAACAAGATAAAACACAGGCAAAAATAACATATTTGTGGACTAACTGTTGTTAATGATGTCAAATTTAATATTTTGTCTTCATATTACATGTGTTACAATAAAAATATTGACTTTCATATAATGAATCCCCCACTGGTGCTACTAAAGTTTGCACTCCATCTGTCAGTCTGTCCGTCCATCCCTCTGTTTGAGTTATCAATTTGTCAGTGGGTCACTTTGTCATGGGCAAATCTCACAAACTCTTTCAATTACCCTGTGCATTTACCAAATTTTATACGCGAGTACGTTTGAAGGACAGAGCTTGAGTGCTCCTTACTGAAGTCTCATGCCCCACATTATATGAAGTTATGGTCCTAAATTATTCACCATGGACCACTTGTCTGGAGCATATGTTACATACTCTTACATCTATTGGTTTCCCGACCGATGACAGCGTGAGGTTCACTGTATGTGGCGCTTCAGATTTCCGCATACTCCGGTAGCATTTTGCTTGAATGACAAAAGAATTTGGAGAATATTGACTAAAAACGGAAATAGCATGAAGAATTATTAAGAATGTATGCCCTCTCTCTTTTGATTGCTTGTGGGGAGAGTTGTCTACAAAACAGTCGGGAACTCTAGTCAAGTTCTGCACTAACAAGTTTTGTTTTTTGCTGCCATATTTACTCGCACTTGTATGAAAGTTATACTCCTTTGATGTTGGAGTGTTGCATACTTGAATGGAGTCTTGTGCTCCACACCATATGGTTACATGGCCTTTTGTTCTTTTTTGTTACTTTAGTTTGTTTGATGGTGAGGACTATAGATTGCTTGTATTACTCTGATTTGTTTTGTTTCTTTTGCTGTATAGACTGGCCCCCATCTCTAGAATATTGAACTATGTAGAAAAAAAATCTGGTAATTTTGCTTACTTGGATGTCCGATTCTAGAAGTTCTCAAACTAGGGGGAGATAAGCTGGTAGTAAAATGTAGCCGGGCAATTAATTCTTCATAAAATCTTAGGGGCAGCTGGTAGCCAGTCTATTTGTTGTACAAAACTTTGCTTTTATTTTCCAATATACTTCTGGCCTTATGCAGCACTTTATCTGTGGGTGTTCCTGTTTCCTACTCCATCTAGTACATACCTGTTGCTACCTGCCAGAAATATTATATTCTGCAGAATGATTTCAGCCATGGCTTCTTACAGATCTAGAGTGCATTTATGGAAATATAAAATAACTTTGATTGGTAGGTGGTGCAGGTAGTCATATCTAATTTCATTTGATTGTCATATATGTACAAGACATGGAAAAGCTTCTGTTGTACAGCATGCTAATTATGTTACAACCAGACTCCTCAAGCTTCCCTGCATCAAAATTGAGTCTACTGCTGCAGCACCAAAGCAGCAATAAAAAAAATAAAAAAAAAAAGTTAAAAAAGTTAGTCTTCCTGACATCATTTTGTATTGCTTGCTTGGATTTCTGCTTTAAAGATTTAGCACATATACCTCACAGCCGTGAGTGACTTCAGTGGTTTGAGTCGTAAGATGTTTAAATAGGTAACATTACTAAATTTGATGATAGGTGTGATAAATCAGCCCTGAGGTTAACTCTGAGATAAGTTTGATATTAAGAATTTAGGCAATAATGGACAGTTCACTGTCTAGGAAATGCTACCCAGATATTTTTGTTTCAGTATTGTACTTCCTATGAATGTACAGTAGTAAACAGAAATTTGGATTTAACCACTCTGCACCTATTGTTTATTGTTTAAATATAAAGCACTTTTGTCAACCATGGCTGTCGTGTATTTTCAACATGTAATAAATCCACGCCAGCTTTTACAGTCTGTTGCTTATGATCAATTTACTTGGCTCATTAAGTATTCACCAGACGTGTTACCTGTCCACCAGACGTGTAAGCTGTCCACCAGATCCATTATCTTACGAGTGCTCCCTTGACCCATTTACTATTCACCCGAGTCTTTTTCTGTTAAAACGAACAAATTAACAAATCTTCTTATCTATCTTTGATCTAGGCAATAACTTTTCAAACATCTTTATTATGATTTTTAGGTCTAAGTGACCTATTGCGATCGCCTTTTGTCCTTCGTGCGTCCGTAAACAATTTACATTTTCGACTTCTTCTCCAAAACCCCTGAACCAATTTCAATGAAATTTTGCAGAAACCTTCCATGGCCAAAGGTCAACACAAATAGTGGCTGATTTGGTCCCCAAACCCCCAGGGGCCTGAGAGGCGGGGCCAAAAAGGGTCAAATTGACTAAAATTTCTAAATCTTTTTCTCAAGACCCAGATATAATAGAATCAAATACTCTTCATAGTTGGAAGGGTCTTAAGGTGCTTAACCAAAATTGGGAATTTCTTGACCCTGGGGTCTCACATTTCCCCCTGGGGAGGGGGTAAACTTTACTATAGTTTATATAGGGAAATCACATTTTGGATTAACATTTGTTTAATTGCCATTGGAAGTAATTCAATTTAGGTTAGCATTATCAGTATTAGGAAGCAGTTTGATGGTATGCACATATTAGCCCTAACTGCCCCCCAGGGGCTGATGGGTGGGGCCAAAAAGGGTTGAATTGACAGAAATTTCAAAAATAATTCTTCTCAAGACCATCAAATACTCTTCATAGATGGAAGGGTCTTAAGGTGCTTTACCAAAATTGTGAATTTCATGATCATGACCCTGGGGTCTCACGTTTCCCCCTTAGGAGGGGTAAACTTTACTATAGTTTATATAGGGAAATCACATTTTGGACCAACATTTGTTTAATTTCCATTGGATGTAATTCAATTTAGGTTAGCATTATCAGTATTAGGTAGCAGTTTGATGGTATGCACATATTAGCCCTGACTGACCCCCAGGGACTGATGGATGGGGCCAAAAAGGGTTTAATTGACTGAAATTTCAAAAATCTTCTTCTCAAAGACCCAGATATGGTAGAATCAAACACTCTTCATAGATGGAAGGGTCTTAAGGTTTATGACCCTAGGGTCTCATGTTTACCCCCTGGGGAAGGAGGGGGGGGGGCAAAATTTATTATGGTTTATAATGGCAAATGATACTTTGAACATTATATGGTAATAAATTGATCGGAATTATAACCCTGAGTTGACAGTTTGATTCTTTGAACATTTTGAGCCAGCCATACCCCCAAGGGCTGTAGGGTGGGGCCCAAATGAGTCAGTGTGCTAAAATTACTTCATTTTCCTTGTTTAGAAAAATCAGATTTTTTGTCACTTTGAATAATATTTCTGTTCATGTTAAAAACAAAATCAACTTTCTGTATAAATACATCAGGTGACCGTTAAGGCCCATGGGCCTCCTGTTTTTTGTTTTGTTTTGTTTTTGGTAATAAAACCAATAAGAAACCATTATTAGGGTAAATTTTATAAGAACTAATCAAAATAGTGAAATTATCAAGAAAAGAAAACAAATGCTTGAGGGATGATGAAAAGATTACCCATGAAAAGCACATAGCTTGCTGCAAAACTTGCTTTGAGAGACATCCTTCTCGCAGTTGAGATCTCAAGACAGATCTGCCGTTCTTTAAAAGTTATATTTGCATGTAATCTTGAAATTTCAGATGTTTAAAAACAATGTTTTCTTAAAAGGTGGCTTTTATTTTCAGTGATATTTATATATATAGCATTTGATTTACCAAAGTTAAATGTACAAATTTATGAGTTCATTTATTTTTATTTTTATTTCAAATGTTTCATTTACAAGAATTTTAAAGTTATAGAAGGACCAATTACAGATATGTACTCTGAAATTATACCAGAAAAAAACTTTCTTGATACATGTCTGAATACTCGAACTAATGTGAAAATATGTCAATTATGAAGTACTGTGAGTACAGTTGACAGGTAAAACCACCACTGTACTAATTAATCCATAGGCTTTTTGTAAATCCACGCCAGCTTTTACAGTCTGTTGTACATGATCAATTTACTTGGCTCATTTGGTATTCACCAGACGTGTTACCTGTCCACCGGATCCATTATCTTACGAGTGGACCCATTTACTATTCACCCGAGTCTTTTTCTTTTTCTTTTTCTACAAACCTTCTTATCTATCTTTGATCTAGACAATAACTTTTCAAACATCTTTATTATAATTTGTTTTGTTGATTATTTTTGGTAATAAAACCAATAAGAAACCATTATTAGGGTAAAGTTTATAAAGAAGTAATCAAAATAGTGATATTATCAAGAAGAAAAAAAAGAAAAAAACAACCCACATGAAATAAATGCTTGAGGGGTGCTGAAAAGATAACCCATGAATACCACATATAGCTTGATATAAAACTTGCGTTGAGAGACAACCACCTTTCGGTTTAGATCTCAACACAGATCAATCGCTCTTTAAAAATTCTACTTGCATGTGATCTTTAAGTTTCAGATGTAAAGGCAATTTTTTTCAAAGAGGTTGGGTTTCTATTCAGTGTTATACATATATATATAGTAGATAATAAATAAATAATTCCTTGCGAAGAAAATATAGAATAAAAACACAAATTTTTCAGATCGTCCTCTAGGCCTTTCTGCCTTCTAGGGCTTCTTCAGGCGGATATATATATATATATTGCATTTGACTCACTTAAATTTGATGTATGAGTTCAATTTTAATTTTTTATCTCAGATGTTTCATTTACAAGGTTTTTAAGTTATAGAAGGACCAATTACAGATATATACTTTGAAATGATACCAGAAAAAACTTTCTTGAAACGTCTGAATACTCTGATTAATGGGAAAATATGTAAATTAAGTAGTACTGTTAGTAGTTCACGGGTAAAACCATCACGGTACTAACCAGAGACGTTTGTCCGTGTCTACAGGTCCACAGCACCCCTGGCTGGTCAAAGTGTATTTAGAGGCGGCTGTGTACCCGAGTGCTTCTGTAATAAACCAGGAGGTCTTTGAGCTAGGTCTTGTCCCGGCGGACACAGACTACCGCATCTTCAGGGATTACGGCAAGATTCCTGGTGAGTACGTAGATGTTTTGTTTGTTCATTATAATGATTGATCTTAAGCTGTAACATCTGGGCTACATGTTAATGTAACGTGTATTATCTTCGTATCAGTAATCAGTTCTTAAAAGTATTTGTACATGTGTTCTGAAATGGAAACGTCATAATGTTTAAAAACCAACATGTTTTCAGAATAAATATTGTGGTTAGATATTATATGAATAAGCTGTTTATCTGATATTGGTGTTTATCTAATTAATATCGAAGAAGTTGAACAATTTATTCAAACAAGGTGAAAAGTATGAAAATTGTATGGAGAGATAATGTACTGCATTTGGCAGAGAGCATTGTGATGTTACAATAGAAATGATGTCAATAAGTGAATGTTAACCTGCTGTTTCTAAAATTAGTAACATTGAGTCAATATCACCGACCACCACATACATGATTATAATCCAACCATGGAGCATATAGGAAAAAGGTGCATCATCTAATGTATCCTCATATTGATTTGCGCTTATTGTGTATTTTTTAGGTTTGGATATTGCATACATTTCTAATGGCTATGTCTACCACACTATGAATGATGTTCCTCAGGCCATTCCTCCTGGGTGTTTACAGAGAGCAGGTACTCAACTGTTACCAAGACTATACTAATACCTAGACAAAACCTCTTCAGCTACCAAAACAATAACCTTTGTAATACAACTACCTAGGTGATAACCTAAAGTTGTTACCTAGGTAATACCCTCAGTACTATCACCTAGGTAATAACCTTAACTGTTACCTAGGTAATACCCTCAGTACTATCACCTAGGTAATAACCTCAACTATTACCTAGGTAATAACCTCAATACTATCATCTAAGTGATAACCTAAAGTTGTTACCTAGGTAATAACCTCATCTGTTACCTAGGTGATAACCTCAGTACTATCACCTAGATGATAACCTAAAGTTATTACCTAGGTAATAACCTCAGTACTATCACCTAGGTGATAACCTCAACTGTTACCTAGGTGATAACCTTAAGTTGTTACCTAAGTGGTAACCTCAGAACTATCACCTAGGTAATAACCTAAAGTTGTTACCTAGGTAATAATCTCATCTGTTACCTAGGTGATAACCTCAGTACTATCACCTAGGTGATAATCTAAAGTTGTTACCTAGGTAATAACCTCAACTTTTACCTAGATCATAACCTCAGTACTATCACCTAGGTGATAACC
The DNA here is from genome assembly GCF_002113885.1 of Mizuhopecten yessoensis. Taxonomy (NCBI): domain Eukaryota; kingdom Metazoa; phylum Mollusca; class Bivalvia; order Pectinida; family Pectinidae; genus Mizuhopecten; species Mizuhopecten yessoensis. The sequence continues at coordinate 677,684 of NW_018403543.1, read as the reverse complement.
TAAAGTTGATACCTAGGTAATGATCTCATCTGTTGCCTAGGTGATAACCTCAGTACTATCATCTAGGTGATAACCTAAACTTGTTACCTAGGTGATAACCTCAGTACTATCACCTAGGTGATAACCTAAAATTGATACCTAGGTAATAACCTCAACTGTTACCTAGGTGATAACCTGAGTACTATCACCTAGATGATAACCTAAAGTTGTTACCTAGGTAATAACCTCAGTACTATCACCTAGGTGATAACCTTAAGTTGTTACCTAGGTAATAACCTCAAATGTTACCTAGGTAATAACCTCAGTACTATCACCTAGGTGATAACCTAAAGTTGTTACCTAGATAATAACCTCAGTACTATCACCTAGGTTATAACTTCAACTATTACCTAGGTGATAAACTCCAAACTATCATCTAGGTGATAACCAAAAGTTGTTACCTAGGTAATAATCTCATCTGTTGCCTAGGTGATAACCTCAGCAGTACTATCACCTAGGTGATAACAAGTTGTTACCTAGGTGATAACATGAAGTTTTTACCTAGGTAATAACCTCAACTGTTACCTAGGTGATAACCTCAGCACTATCACTAAGGTGATAACATAAAGTTGTTACCTAGGTGATAACCTAAAGATGTTACCTAGGTGATAACATTACCTAGGTGATAACCTAAAGTTGTTACCTAGGTGATAACATGAAGTTTTTACCTAGGTAATAACCTCAACTGTTACCTAGGTGATAACCTCAGTACTATCACCTAGGTAATGTTATCACCTAGGAAACAACTTTAGGTTATCACCTAGCTAACAGTTGAGGTTATTCCCTAAGTAACAACTTTACGTTATCACCTAGGTAACATCTTTAGGTTATCACCTAGCTAACAGTTGAGGTTATTGCCTAAGTAACAACTTTACGTTATCACCTAGGTAACATCTTTAGGTTATCACCTAGATGATAGTTTGGAGTTTATCACCTAGGTAACAACTTAAGGTTATCACCTAGGTGATACTACTGAGGTTATCACCTAGGGGATAGTACTGAGGTTATTACCTAGGTGATAACCTAAAGTTGTTACCTAGGTGATAACATAAAGTTGTTACTTAGGTAATAACCTCAACTGTTACCAAGGTGATAACCTCAGTACTATCACCTAGGTGATAACCTAAAGTTGTTACCTAGGTGATAACTTTAGGTTATCACCTAGGTGATAGTACTGAGGTTATCACCTAGGTAACAGTTGAGGTTATTATCTAGGTAAAACTTGAGGTTATTACCTAGGTGATAGTACTGAGGCAACTATCTAGGTAACAACTTTAGTTTATCACTTAGGAGATAGTACTGAGGATATCACCTTGGTAACAGTTGAGGTTATTGCCTAGGTAACATCTTTAGGTTATCACCTAGGTGATAACTTTATGTTATCACCTAGGTGATGACCTAAAGTTGTTACCTAGGTAATAACCTCTTTACTATCATCTAAGTGATAACATAAAGTTGTTACTTAGGGAATAACCTCAACTGTTACCTAGGTGATAACCTCAGCACTATCACTTAGGTGATAACATAAAGTTATTACCTAGGTGATAACCTAAAGTTGTTACCTAGGTGATAACATAAAGTTGTTACCTAGGTAATAACCTCAACTGTTACCTAGGTGATAACCTCAGCACTATCACTAAGGTGATAACATAAAGTTGTTACCTAGGTAATACCCTCAGTACTATCACCTAGGGAATAACCTTAACTGTTACCTAGGTAATACCCTCAGTACTATCACCTAGGTAATAACCTTAACTGTTACCTAGGTAATACCCTCAGTACTATCACCTAGGTAATAACCTCAACTGTTACCTAGGTGATTACCTCAGTACTATCACATAGGTGATAATCTAAAGTTGTTACCTCCTAGGTGATTACTTAACTGTTACCAGGGTAACAACCTCTATACTATTACCTAGGTGATAACCTCTCAGTCACGTCATTACTATCACCTAGGTAATAGTCTCAGTACTATAACTAGGTGATAACCCCAGTACTATTACCTGGGTGATAATCTCAATACTATTACTCATGTTATAATATTAGTTGTGTTAATCTTACTACAATACCTGATTACCTGACAATACTTTTTGGTACTGTAACATAGGTGAGAACTTGTTGAGCATTGTCCAGGCTCTGGCCACCGATCCTAAACTAGATGACCCTGGGGACGATCGCCATGGTAACATGGTGTTCTATGACCTGGTTGGACTGGTAGTGGTCCACTACCCGAAGAGGATTGGTTCTATACTCAACTGTATCATTTCCTGCTGCACCTTCATCTTACTGTGGCGGAAGGCTACTGCCGGTCGTGCCCACACAGGTAAGTTACTGACACACCCTCAGGTCACCTTGGCGGGAGGCTAATGCCGGTCGTGTCCGCACAGGTTAGTTTCTGACACACCCTCAGGTCACCGTGGCGGGAGGCTAATGCCGGTCGTGACCACACAGGTTAGTTACTGACACCCCCTCAGGTCACCTTGGCGGGAGGCTACTGCCGATCGTGTCCACGCAGGTTAGTTCCGGACACGCCCTTAGGTAACCTTGGCGGAAGGCTACTGCGGGTCGAGTCCACACAGGTTAATTACTGACACACCCTCAGGTCACCGTGGCGGGAGGCTAATGCCGGTCGTGCCCACACAGGTAAGTTACTGACACACCTTCAGGTCACCTTGGCGGGAGGCTACTGCCGATCGTGTCCACGCAGGTTAGTTCCGGACACGCCCTTAGGTAACCTTGGCGGAAGGCTACTGCCGGTCGTGCCCACACAGGTTAGTTACTGACACTCCCTCAGGTCACCTTGGCGGGAGGCTAATGCCGGTCGTGACCACACAGGTTAGTTACTGACACTCCCTCAGGTCACCTTGGGGGAAGTCTACTGCTGGTCGTGTCCACTCAGGTAAGTTACTGACACACCTTCAGGTCACCTTGGCGGGAGGCTAATGCCGGTCGTGTCCGCACAGGTTAGTTTCTGACACACCCTCAGGCCACCTTGGCGGAAGGCTACTGCTGGTCGTGTCCACACAGGTAAGTTACTGACACACCTTCAGGTCACCTTGGCGGGAGGCTAATGCCGGGCATGTCCACACAGGTTAGTTACTGACACTCCCTCAGGTCACCTTGGCGTAAGGCTACTGCTGGTCGTGTCCACACAATACTATTACCTAGGTGATAACCTCTCAGTCACGTCATTACTATCACCTAGGTAATAGTCTCAGTACTATAACTAGGTGATAACCCCAGTACTATTACCTGGGTGATAATCTCAATACTATTACTCATGTGATAATATTAGTTGTGTTAATCTTACTACAATACCTGATTACCTGACAATACTTTTTGGTACTGTAACATAGGTGAGAACCTGTTGAGCATTGTCCAGGCTCTGGCCACCGATCCTAAACTAGATGACCCTGGGGACGATCGCCATGGTAACATGGTGTTCTATGACCTGGTTGGACTGGTAGTGGTCCACTACCCGAAGAGGATTGGTTCTATACTCAACTGTATCATTTCCTGCTGCACCTACATCTTACTGTAGCGGAAGGCTACTGCTGGTCGGATCCACACAGGTTAGTTTCTGACACACCCTCAGGTCACCGTGGCGGGAGGCTAATGCCGGTCGTGACCACACAGGTTAGTTACTGACACCCTTAGGTCCCCTTGGCGGAAGGCTACTGCTGGGCGAGTCCACACAGGTTAATTACTGACACACCCTCAGGTCACCGTGGCGGGAGGCTAATGCCGGTCGTGTCCACACAGGTTAGCGTGAAAAGTCCACTTCATCTGACAGAATTGTTGTAGTTCCATACAGATGGTCCCTTTTGTGTTGTATTGGTTTTTGGTTCATACAAATGTATTGTTATAGTGAGGGGGCCGCGGTGGCCAAGTGGTTAAGGCGTTTAATATACTGCTTCCACTAGCCGGAGTTATACGAGGGGCCAGACACAAGGTACTGGCCGCAGGTCGGCGTTTTTTCTCCAAGAACTCCGGCTTCCCTCCACCATCAAAACCTGGCATGTACATAAAAATGAATATTTTCCCTTGTCACATATTTCATTATGAATCATTAATCATTAATTACAGATGTCTGTTTGAATCTCATATTTAAAACTGATTTTTACTTTTTTAGGATTTCAGCATGCAAAGCAGGAAAATGGTTTTGCGGAAAATGATACACATTATAGGTAAGCATGGTTAACTTACAATAAGCTTCAGGTCATAAACACATTTGCAGGTAAGGCAGTATATAGAAGACAGTAGAGTGAATAGTTCTAAATGTTCTGTACATATACCCCCGTAATACTGAAGATTGATAATACATTATTTAAACCTTACTCTCCTCGATTTTTAAGATAAATAAGGTATGTTTTGTTATATACATTTTGTACCTCACTTAGTTTTCATAGTTGTGCTTTAAATAACGTATTTGTTTTATTATTTGCAAAATTGAATGCTGTAAAACATGTAAACAAATAAATATTCACAGTGATATAAATTATGTTGCTGGTCTGATGTTTCTGTTTGTATTACAGGAGAGCAGAGAGAACACAAGCATCACAAGGTATGGGCTTATATTAATATAATCCAGACCAGCATTATTGTGTGTTACAGCACGACTGATAACCGATGAATAACACCCAGTTGATCTGGGACCATATTCATGAAACCGTTCTCATTCTCAATCATTGATTCAGTTCTTGTAACATGCTCAAATCATGTGACATGGCAAAAAAGTCTACTATGAACATTGGAAAACATAGGTTCTTGGTAAAATGGATAATATCGATAAAATTAAGGAACTATTGGAGTAAGAATAAACAGATTTGTAAAAAAAATATTTCAGTAAAGATATATTTTTTTATTATATCGGATATCTGAGGAACAGGCAAAGTTTGAAATAGATATTTTAATTGTATGTGCAATTTTACCTTCCTGTTTTGCACAATTGATCCGCTTCTGTTGATAAAACTTGCCTTTATATATAGCTTCTATGAAGACCTCTGTTGGTGGTTTTACACATTTGAAGAACATGCTTGCTGGGTTTATGGCAACTACAGCCACTTGGATTGTGTGTGTACTGGTTGTGGTGGTGGGTGTGGCCCTGCCCCTCAGTCTTTGTGGCAGGTCGATGTTCTGGTACACCAACACCTCCACCATGTGGTTTCTGTTTGTCATGCCTGGCTTTTTCAGCATCGTCAGCATGCAGCTCTTCCTCAAACCCAGGCTCTTCAAGGTGAGTGACACAGTACTGTAAGCCCAGGCTCTTAAAGGTGAGTGACACAGTTCTGTAAACCCAGGCTCTTCAAGGTGGGTGACTCAGTTCTGTAAACTCAGGCTCTTAAAGGTTAGTGACACAGTTCTGTAAACTCAGGCTCTTCAAGGTGAGTGACACAGTTCTGTAAACCCAGGCTCTTCAAGGTGAGATATATAGTTCCTCAAACTAAGGCTCTTCAAGGTGAGTGACACGGTTCTGTAAACCCAGGCTCTTCAAGGTGAGGAAAATAATTGTCTTAAGAACATTTTAGGGACCACAGCTGCGAAAAAGGAAGTTTACTAAGGCTTAGGGTAGAGTCAACGCTGTGATTTCTCCAATGGTGAAATAATTTGGTCATTTGAGGCCTGTCTTCAAAGCATAATAAAAAATGTCAAGAGAACTTAAAACTCAAATGAACATGTAAAAGACACCTGCCTATAGTACAAAGTTTGATATTAATATTGTTTGAAAAATATACTTCTCTTTCTTGAAACTATTCTTCCAATTTTAAATGTCATTATGCAGTAAAACAAACACTACTTCCATGTTTATAAACAGAGCCATTTTCCATTGTTCCTGTATTCTCTTCATGCCTGGTGAAAAGGCAGACTTCAGTCATTGAATAAGTGATAATTAATTTCACTTCCAACCAGACAGATTTTGTTTTAAAAAGCTTTAACTGTGCAAATAGCAAAGGGACAAAAACACTCTGCTTTAATAACAAATAAAATGTGAGGGATTATTTTTTGTGTTGCCAGGGTCTGGATCCTATTTATGTGGAGAGACTCATGTTTGACACTGTACTGTGTGAGCTGGCAGTGGCTAACCTGATCCTGACCTACCTGGGTCTGGGCATGGCGTACCTTGTGATGTTGTGGGTACTGTTCCCCCTGTTGCTGCGCGAGTGTGTCACACAGGTGACCAGTCTACACTGGCGAGGTATATTGGCTTCAGTTCTTACAGAATGGAACATATTTACACTGGCACTTTGTACGTAGGCTCCTTCTACACCCAATATCTGAATAAAATATATTCATAACAATGTTAAACAGGTCAAATAGAATATATTCTGTCATTCTTTCTTAAAACGTATTTTACATGGATTTGTCTGTTTTCTATGAGGGTTATTGCCTGGTATCCTAGTTTAAACTCTTCCTCAACCTCTACATATTCAAGATACAAGTGGCCGGTGTCCCATGTGGAACACCCATCAGAGATAACTATATTCCTCATAGGTACACCTGTTGACTTGTAGTTTGGGGACTACAATTTTAGCTCACCTGGCCCGAAGGGCCGTCTGGCGTCAACTTTTGTCTTTAAACAACTTCCTCTCAATAACCTTTAGGCCCAGGTTGATGATGTTTGGCCAGTAGCAAACTAGGATGAAGGGCTACCAATTTTGTTAAAATTTATGACCAGGATCCACTTTCAAGGTCACTTGGGTCAAATGTTTTTAAAAAAAGCTATAAATAACCTCTTCTGAATAACCAAAAGGCTCATGGTGATGATTTATCAAGTAGCATGCTGGGATAAATGACTACCTTGACATACTTTGAAGGTCATTGGGGGTCAAATATGAAAAAGTGTTTAAAACTGTTGGAAGATGATGATTATTGGCCACTAGCATGCTGGAATGAATGGCTACCAATGCAAGTTCGTTCAACTTTATGGCCTTGTTTAAACTTTCAATGTCACAGAGGCCAAACGCACTAAAATCTTTAAACAGGTTCTTCTGAATGACAAATAGTCATAGGTCGGGATATTTAGGTAGAAGCTCAATTTAATTCATTAAATAGATTTGACCTTGACCCACTTTTAAGGTTACAAGTGTGAAATTAATACCAGGTGAGCTATGCAGGTCCCTTGGGCCTCTTGTTAGCCATATCCATGATCACAGGGGTCAACCGTAGACTTTTCGGGGGCCCATAAGGGACAATAAAGGGGTAAAATTTGGGGCATCTAAAATAATCTTCTTGTAACAAACAAGCAGACCAGTGATTGTGATATTCATTATGTAGCCCACTGAAGACACCGCCTACAAATTTACAAACGAATAATCAGTGCCATCATGATGTCATTGTTCAGATAGGAAAAGGTGGAATGTATACAAAGTTTTCAGGTTACAGTCACATCTTCAATTATATTTCGATGCATTGTGAATATAATTACATTTTGATACACATGAGAGCATTTATTAAATTTGTTTAAAGTAACCATCGTTTGATCTTCCTTGTCAGACAGGTAAGATAAAAGATTTGTTAAAATGTTTGAGTTAAGATGTCTCCATAATAAGTTAAGTGCAATGTGTTAAGTTGTAACAGCTAACATTTTGTTGTGTTTCAGATAACAAGAAGACAATGTTGATGTTACACCTGGGTGGGATGTTGTTGCCTCTGTTGTCCTCAATGTACATCATCTACATGTTCCTTATCATCATTATTCCTACCATGAGCCGAGTCGGGACCACAATCAACCCAGATCTGGCCTTGGCTACTCTCGTCACACTGTTCTTACTATCTACCTGTCAGTACCTGGTAAGTCACTCTAATATAACCCACTAGTCACATTGTACTGTCTACCTGTCAGTACCTAGTAAGTCACTGGAGTATAACCCACTAATTACACTATACTGTCTACCTGTCAGTACCTGGTAAGTCACTGTAGTATAACCTACTAATTACACTATACTGCCCACCTGTCAGTACCTAGTAAGTAACTGTACTATAACCCACTAATTACATTATACTGTCTACCTGTCAGTACCTAGTAAGTCTCTGTAGTATAACCCACTAATTACATTATACTGTCTACCTGTCAGTACCTGGTAAGTCTCTGTAGTATAACCCACTAATTACATTATACTGTCTACCTGTCAGTACCTAGTAAGTCACTGTACTATAACCCACTAATTACACTATACTGTCCACCTGTCAGGACCTAGTAAGTCACTGTAGTATAACCCACTAATTACACTATACTGCCCACCTGTCAGTACCTGGTAAGTAACTGTACTATAACCCACTAATAACATTATACTGTCTACCTGTCAGTACCTGGTAAGTCTCTGTAGTATAACCCACTAATTACACTATACTGTCTACCTGTCAGTACCTAGTAAGTCATCGTAGTATAACCCACTAATTACACTATACTGCCCACCTGTCAGTACCTAATAAGTCTCTGTAGTATAACCCACTAATTACATTATACTGTCTACCTGTCAGTACCTAGTAAGTCATCGTAGTATAACCCACTAATTACACTATACTGCCCACCTGTCAGTACCTAATAAGTCTCTGTAGTATAACCCACTAATTACATTATACTGTCTACCTGTCAGTACCTAGTAAGTCATCGTAGTATAACCCACTAATTACACTATACTGCCCACCTGTCAGTACCTGGTAAGTCACTGTAGTATAACCCACTAGTTACACTATACTGTCTACCTGTCGGTACCTAGTAAGTCACTGTAGTATAACCCACTAGTTTCACTATACTGTCTACCTGTCAGTACCTTGTAAGTCACTGTAGTATAACCCACTAGTTACACTATACTGTCTACCTGTCAGTACCTAGTAAGTCATTGTAGTATAACCCACTAATTACACTATACTGCCCTCCTGTCAGTACCTAGTAAGTCACTGTAGTATAACCCACGAATTACACTATACTGTCCCCCTGTCAGTACCTAGTAAGTCTCTGTAGTATAACCCAATAATTACACTATACTGTCTACCTGTCAGTACCTAGAAAGTCACTGTAGTATAACCCACTAGTTACACTATACTGCCCACCTGTCAGTACCTAGTAAGTCTCTGTAGTATAACCCCCTAATTCCACTATCCTGCCCACCTGTCAGTACCTAGTAAGTCACTGTAGTATAACCCACTAATTACACTATATTGTCCCCCTGTCAGTTCCTTGTAAGTCACTGTAGTATAACCCTCTAATTACACTATACTGTCTACCTGTCAGTACCTAGTAAGTCATTGTAGTATAACCCACTAATTACACTATACTGCCCTCCTGTCAGTACCTAGTAAGTCACTGTAGTATAACCCACGAATTACACTATACTGTCCCCCTGTCAGTACCTAGTAAGTCTCTGTAGTATAACCCCCTAATTCCACTATCCTGCCCACCTGTCAGTACCTAGTAAGTCACTGTCGTATAACCCACTAGTTACACTATACTGTCTACCTGTCAGTACCTAGTAAGTCATCGTAGTATAACCCACTAATTACACTATACTGCCCACCTGTCAGTACCTAATAAGTCTCTGTATTATAACCCACTAATTACATTATACTGTCTACCTGTCAGTACCTTGTAAGTCACTGTAGTATAACCCACTAGTTACACTATACTGTCTACCTGTCAGTACCTAGTAAGTCATTGTAGTATAACCCACTAATTACACTATACTGCCCACCTGTCAGTACCTAGTAAGTCCCTGTAGTATAACCCACTAATTACACTATACTGCCCACCTGTCAGTACCTAGTAAGTCTCTGTAGTATAACCCCCTAATTCCACTATCCTGCCCACCTGTCAGTACCTAGTAAGTCACTGTCGTATAACCCACTAGTTACACTATACTGTCTACCTGTCAGTACCTTATAAGTCACTGTAGTATAACCCACTAGTTACAGATGCCAATTAAAGTAACAACAAATGAACTAGATATTATACAAGTAAGTTATAGCACTGCAATGTTTCATACCTGATGTGAATTTTGTTTGTATGATAAACCCTTGTTTGACATGTTCTTGCTTTCTATTTCATTCATTCCTCAGTTATAACACATGTTTTAGCTAATGAACCTGTTTTCTACTTTCTTTTTTTCTCGGGTGTAAACCTTATTTGATCAAGCGTACTTGTTTTCTCCTTGCAGTTTGGCCTGATGTATGTCTGTGATATGAGACTCATTCTGAGGACCGTTGGCACTTTATTTGTCCTGGGCTTACTAGTTGTTGTATTTACATCTGTGGGATTTCCCTTCAGTGGTGACAGAGACTCTCCGTCCCCTCAGAGATTTTCACATGTGGTAAGTGTCTACTCTTAGATCTCAGTACCTGGAATCTGTTCAGAATACCGACTCTCTAGACTCAGTCCTCAAGTGATAACATTGGAACTTCTGAAACCCCCCCACCTTGCAACAATAAAATACATTAGCTGAGTGAAGATTTGGATATAAAAAAAATGCTACCAATGGTTGCTCCAGGGACTGGTCCTATCCCAGGGATCTTATCTGCCGTACTTCTTTTAATGAGATCATTGCTATCATTGCTTAAATGTCCAAGTGAGGGATACAGGCCCACTTGGCCTTTTGTTTCTTTGTTCGTTTAACCCATTCAACCCTAATGGAGTTATTGATATTCTGTGTTTAAGCACATGAACAGAAAAAATTACAATCTGAAAGGAGAGCTGGTTCATTCTGACAGCGGTTTGTGGTACTTGCCCCAAGACTTCCGCAGGGACGAGCTGATTCAGGAGCACTTCCCAGTGTATAAGACGGCCAGCGCAGATTTGAGAGGGAAAGGACCATACTTCGGTCTGCCCTACTTTATACCCATACTACATCTGCTAAATCCCAAGTAAGTGGAACCATACAGGTCCTATGTCATTACCATACCACATGTTATGTTAATCTCAATCTGAGGTACAATAAAGACAATATTCCAGGTATATAGTAATATATATTCTAAGTTACATGTAAATATATTTCGATCATCAAAAACAAAAAAATGTCTTCCTTATCCAAGGTACCTTTTCCTTTTCTGAGTTCCTTGTAGCAATATCTACATTCGTTTGTGTGAGGGGTTGCAGCAAACATTTTACGGGAGGAAGGCCAACCTTATTTTCATTTGTGGTCAGTGGTGGAGTTCGGCAATGTGTTGCAATCTTGTTCCAGTTGGGCTTTGCCTTGTCTTTCGAATGACTTTTCTTAGATGTAATACTTCATAACATTTTCCCTTTGTTTTACAGGGACAGTAAGTACATACCAACACCTGCCATCGACCCTCAGCCAAAGGTGGTGTCCGCTCTGGTCAGCAAACACTCCGTATCCCCAGATATTCTCCGACTCAATTTTGAAGTCACAGGTAATTTAATAATAATATAATAGGTTTTGGTTTGTTTGTGTTTTACATCCTATTAACAGCTATGGTCATTTAAGGAAGTGCCAGGTTTTGGTGGTGGAGGAAAGCCGGAGATTCCGACCTACAGCCTATATCTGGCGACTGCCCCCATAGGTCTCGAACCCGTGACGCAGTGGTGGAGGGCTAGTTGTAGCAGAATGTCAGACGCCCTAACCACTTGGCCACCGCAGCCCCCTTAATAGACAAGAGGTGCTAATAAGTCTGGATGCATATTAAGTTAATGTTTGTTGGTGTTTTCCTTTTTGTGAACAGTGTTTTAACCTGTACATGTTGGTTTATTGTTGTAATGATTGTATAGCATTTTGATTTCTCTTGATCATATTTTTCTCATTTTATTTCTGTTACAGCTAACCAGGCTTAATGCCATGGCACACTATTAATAGTCAGTAACTTAAACTGTGTCAGAAGGCGGACAAATTTACTGGTCTATATTTCAGACAATTATTTTGGGCCTCTAATGTAGTAAATTTAATAATTGTAGTGTAAATGCTATATACAGTGGTAAGTTTGACCAAAACGTTAAAACAAGGGACACGTAATATATTAATTTGTATTTTGTGGCTACTCATGTGTGAAAATTACTGATAGTATTTTTCATGGTTATTTACAGATTTGATTTCAGTTGATCTTTTATCATGTATTATAAGAAATTATATTTTTTTTTATGTAAAATTCAGTAATTTGTTATTGCTTATGATATGTTTTTAGTTGATGAACTTGACAGTAGATGATTAACATACGAATGACTACAGTATTTCATTGCCTGTACAGGTCCTGACCACATGACGGTGTATATCTGCCCCCAGTCTGACCTGACCCTGGTGGGCTGGTCCATACTGCCAGGCACACCGCTGCCTGTCTATACCTTCCCGGAGATGAACGAGACATCCTACTTCGTGTACTATGGTCACGGCGAGACTCCACACGAACCCTGGAAATTCTTCATAGATATACAGGTGACTTCTCAATCTTTTACTTTACATCTACCATCTGTTGATTGATGACAGCGTTTGTATATTTCAAAACGATTTTGTTTCTTAATATTAGATAACAAATAGAGGTTCCCAAACGAGTGATGGTTGGTTCTCATGTTATCTAACTCGAGCTAGTTAATCTTCAAATTGTATGGAGACACGAGGTTCATTGAGTGTCTTTTCCAACTTGAAAATTAACTAACAAGAGTTAGATTAGCGTTATAACTAATCATCACGAGTTTGAGAACCTGTTTCTCCCATAATGTTCGTATTTCTTCTGAAAAATCACCTTTTTTCCTTGGAAAATACATTGTGACTTTCTGATGGGGGAAACAATTGCCATGGAGCATGATGTCACAATGGAAAATGACATCAAAAAACATTGTTACACTGATCCCTTATGGCCAGAAATATGTCTTTTTTTATTAAAAGTTGCCACATGATGCCTACTAACGACATGACTATAAAAATAACAGAAAGGAGGAAACAAGGGAACACGTCAAACATGAAAGTGTAACACGGATATCTCGCCAATACAATTTATACAGTCATTTCTTGGATATTAGTGATTGTTAAATTTGTTCCAGTCTAATCAGCTGTAAATGAGTACATGGTTGGGCAGTGCTGGAATTTTAAAATGTTAGTTGTGAGTGCTGAAATGGCAGCACAGGCTGTATGCTCCCCAGGGAGTTGAGAAATATATTGGCTGGTTGCAAAGGCCCTATTACCACGGATAATAATTTGTGAACCGCTTTGAGACAACCTACGAAGAAGGTTTTGATAAAGTGATATACAAGAACCTCAAACTATTGTCATTGTTATTATTTTGCGACTTCGATCTTTATACTGATAATAGCCTTTCTCTCCATTAGACAACGACTGGACGATGGCCAGAGGACCAGCATGTGGTAGACATGGCCTTCAGTGGCTATTACCTCCACGGTAGACACAAGACCACCCCAGAACTGACGGAGCACCAACGAAACATCCCTCCGTGGCTGATACCAATCTCATTCACAGCCACCTATGCAAGTTACCAGTTTTAAAACCTTGAATGACCACCAAACCCGCAGGGCACCTGGAGGAATTTCCCACCGCGGTGTCTTATCAGTAACAAATACTCAGTACTAACATTGCCAGTAGGAATCTGTAATGACAACTGGCAAGTTTAAATTAAATAGGACTTCAAATAAGGAATTTTACATCATATTTACTAACACATGTATTGCCTTTATAAGCATGAAGCGATAAAAAAGAGAGAAATTTTAGAGTTTTTGATGACCTTAATCTTTAAAAGGAAAAAGGAGAAATTTCCATTGTATTGTCAACCTCATAAGTATAAACTAGCAACTGAAAACAACTATTGTGGTAGATTCTTCATTTCATGTAATCTTCGTGAATACATTCAGTTGGTTGTATTATGCTGAAGTTAAAACATCTTCTGGCATTCAACTCCTGGTAGCCAGAATTTGACAAGTCCCCAAACGGTTTTCAGCATAGGAATGCACGTAAAATTGAAGGGATACTTTCTGAGTGCCAAATGAAGCTACTGCTACTACAGGGCTATTGATGATATTAGTTGTGTGTGTGTATACTATTGAATGGGTAGTTATACCAGCGTCTTCTATATTGTGGGTTGTACTTAGTATTGACAAATCAAAACTTGATATTTTGTAGTTTGTGAAAGCGGAGGTTTTAATTGTAGAGTGCATGTGGTCATGTGGTTTGTATCGTTGTTTTATTGTGTAAGGAAGTAATATATACCATTCTACCACAATACGCTGTGTTATTCCACTCTCAGATTATTGTATAAACATGCAGAGTGTTGAATAAATGTGAGTTATACACCACACGTGGTATATGACCTACCGTAGTTTTGATTGGTCGAGAAGATGAACCTTGACCTGGCAACTATTTTCACATGCTTTTTTGTCGCATGCTGTCAACATCCGGCAAATGTAAATGGTGAGTTTTGTGAGGTTATGCAATGGGAAAAGGGGGTTATTAAGGCAATACAAAAAGAGGATGATGCTTAAAGATTTGATCGCTAGTTTCAAGCAAAATTGCTACAGGCGCTCGATATCGTTTCAACGCCATACCGTCGTGTGTCCAGGTCGTGAAACCCAGAGATGTAATATATATGTCTCTGTGAAACCCAAACAAGATCTGTAACATTGTCGGAAAATAATTAGTTCTCCCCATGTCCCGTTATCAATATTTGGAGGACCTGTCTATGGCGGAACTCTCACTATAAACGTCAACCATAGAACCTCACGAAGAAACGTCCCAGGATTATGGTTTTGGACATTGACAGCGATTAGTTCGTCTTCATCACTTGACATGAGGCAGACTTCGTACGATATGCTTACGCGCATATAGTCTGTGGTTAATTTATATTAATTAATGCAATATTGCATACTCTCAATATTTTAAGTCGTTCATCTATTTTATTTTTTCACAAAGTTGTTGCCGAAACATTATTTTGAAAATTATTAAATTTGTTGAATATTAATGAGTGACTTTTTACATATGGGTCATATCACTATGCCAGCCTTGTCAACAAAGTGTGTGTATGCTTTTCAAATCAGGAAATACTCCAGCTGTTTCTAGCTGAGATTGTGGTAGAAACAGATCACACAACTCGTGGTCGTTGAGTATGGTATTTATTTCACTCTCGTTAGTTAATTTTCAAAAGTTACAGAAAGACACTCGCTAAAGTTCGTGTCTTTTGTAACTTTTGAAAATTAACTAACTCGAGTGAAATAAATACCATATTCAACAACCACTCGTTGTGTAACCTCCATTTCCACTTCATGAGGAACTGATCATTTAATGGGTTTCTATTTCATATTCTTGCCGTGATATGAGATATTTTGTAACAAATTAATCGATAAAGAAAGTATATGAGATTTTTACCCTGTACCACTTCGAGTTGATCTGATGGTAATGTACACTTGTAGTTAAGTTAAAGTCTATATTGTTATACCGATATTTTTTTTTATTATTTACTCTTAATACTGATTATTTGTTTTGTTTTAAATTTAAATGAATATAAATATCTTAATCTACATTTCTGTAGTTTTTGTCTCGCTGCCACGAAGTAGTGGAAGTGAAACTAAGGTGTTGCTTTTCAAGGGGCGGCAGCGGCGTCAACATTAAGTTTTTGCGTTTACAGGTAAGTTAGTTGCACTGAAAGTGTAAGTGCTAGACCAACCAAACTTGGACCATAGATGCATCTCAGGTAGTACATCTCAACCCATGCATCAAATGCCTGATGCTGCCTACCTTTCATGGTCCATCGACTTTGTCAGCATCTCCATCAACATTAAGTTTTTGCATTTAAGTTAGTTAATTTCTCTGAAAATATTAGTGCTAGACCAAGCAAACTTAAGATGTGCATTGATGGTCAAGCGGGGCACAGGCGAGACATGTCAATCCGAATGGCTTGTTACCCTAGAAGATGGAAACCAGTTTTAGGCTACCTGACTCGTATGGGTCTCTGGTGCTGTTACATAAGGCTCTATTGTCTGTCATCAGGCACCTGTTTTCTCGTGTATTCATCCTCTTTTGAAAAGTGATGTACAATAAAACTCAGTCAAAATTGACAAAAAGAGGATAATTTTTGAAATTTTGATTATTTCTAAATTCTTTTTTCACCATTATGGTAGAAACGAACTTTCATATTTATCTTTGCCTTTTGGTGAAATTCATGTTTTATCAATTCAGGATCCTACAGCTGAATGAATCACGCTCACAAGTTAAATTTAAATACTAGTCATAACAAGTGAAGCTATGATAAAAATTCTGTAGTCAAACTATAGATATCTTGTATATAGCATGGTGAATACAGTAAAACCTAGTTAGACTGTCACCATTTGTCCAGAGAAATTTTGGTGGTATAAAGGGCTTTGGCAATAAATTGAGGGAAATGTTGGCTATGAGCGAGGTTGTAAATAAAACGAGGGCCTTAAATTGAGATTATTTTAGTTTAAATTCTAAGATTTGTCCTCGAATTTTTGATGATGATCAAACGAGACAACAAACACTTCATATCTAGCACTGTCTAGGGATTTTAATCTCCCGTATAAATCAGGGTCATGGGGGTCAAAAGAAAGCCATACCCAGAGGTCAAAGTTCAACATGAAGTCAAAGCGGGGCCATCAATGGACGAGTGAAATAGAACGGACCTCGGGATTTCGACACCCCGTATTGTTAAGTGCTAAAACTTAAATGTTTTTGTCTGTCCTATTATGTTCAATTATACATATGGAGTAACAATGTTTTTATTTTTTGACGTTTGCTCATATTTTTGTTGTTTTAAGTGGATATATTTGTTTTGGATGAAGGTACTTGTGCAGTGGATATGAAAATCACACGTTTGATTCCTTGACAGTCAAGTGTGATACAAAAGTGCTAACAGAAACGTGTACATCTGTCTGTTTGTGTAGCACACTTATAATTACACCCTGCCAGGGTATGCCCTACACCAGTCTGAAGACATGGTGGGGGAATGCTACCTCCAAATGCTTCATTTCTAACAACTTTATGACAGCATGAAATTTGTTATTTTTATTTTTCCTTCTATTTGTTGTTTTTCCTTTTCAGAATTGTTTATTCTTATTTTTTTTAGGGTCTGGTGTTATGTACATATCATCACTAGTCATACCTCTCCCACTTTGCATGAAATATCACAATAATTGGTAGTTAATAATTTCCGTAAGAAATAGAATAGGTGCTGTAACATACAACCTAATCAGGTTGGGAAGGTCGCACAACCTCTAAATGGTATTTGTATATATTGTTATGTTGTTGTGTATCATGTTGTATCATATTCTTGTGAAAATGTTTCATCTAACCGCAGGTACTAGCCTCGTCTGTCAATACACCTGTACGATTATATTAAAGGTGTATTGACCGACGAGGCTAGTACCTGTGATCTAACACAACATTCAATCTGATTGATCTCTTCGCCTTGATAGATCACTTTTAATGTAGCAGTGTACAGTAGAAATGGCCCGATCGTAAAAAAATAACATCAGACATGTCTGAGAGATATATATATATATAGAGGATTTATTCTGAACTGTATGTCCACACATACATTTAGATTTATGAACTACTTTATAACAACAACTGTAATAAGAGTGATGAACATTTTGTAAACAAGTGATTTTCTCAGATTTCAGACTTGTAAAAAGCCATGGTAACCACTTCAAAAATGGAAAAAATATACATTATTTTTTACCCACACATAGATTTTTTCCTTAAAGCCTGTCTGAAATAAAACATAACCTACTTGGTATTTTTTTACGATTCGTACACATGTGCCGAGTACAGAAACTTACTTCCTATAAAGCTAGTTTTTCTTGTGTAACCATAGATTTGAGAATTGCCAAATTTGTAATCTCTTACAAAATAATTTCATTTCAACAAAAAATATGAAGCTCCCATATAGTCTATTACAATTTTAGTGGGATTTTAAAATACAAAAAGATTGCTACATTCTATGCTATTGGGGTTGTTGGTTGTACAAAAATGTTGCCCATGGCCAGAGTACCCTATCGTACACTGCTACTTAATGTATAAACACATTCTTTATGTCTTTGATGATTGTGTGAATAATTTGGTTGATCTTTTTGTATTGATTATAACTTTAAATATGTAAACACATTTTCAGTATCTTTGATGAGTATGTAACCCCTTCGTGGGGTTGAAAAACCTTACCTTATTGACATTGCGAATGGACTTTGTAATATTAGTTTACGCAGAACATCAGAAATTATATTATTTAGAAAGAGAAAGAAGACCTTTGGAAGCTCGGATTTATTGCAGAAACTCAACAAATTTTGTATTAGTTATAATTGCTTTTTATAAAAAAAGAAAAAGAAAAAAAAGTCTACTAAAATTAGGTAGGAGTGAAGTGTTATCCGTAATCTTGATGACTAGGTTTGAATGTTAAGTGATGGTAATATATACTCCGAGAGGGTTTATATGTCCTGTACATATATATGTGTGATTCCTATTGTAAGTATTTCTGAGGTTTCAGCTTTCACATGTTCTGTGACTCTCAGAAATCCAATACTTGGCCTATACTGCAGTATTATATATCTAGTATTATTGAATTGATAAAATAAATCTTTGGCTTCCATAGGAAATCCATCTTTATTAAGTCCTTCCTGACATATGTTTTTTTTCATTTATAAATTTGTAAAATATTTTGGTTATGGTTCACATTTTTACATCGTTTTTAGCTCACCTATTCCAAGAATAAATGGGGTTTGTGTTGTTGGCCGAGCATCGGTGTCATTGTCGGTGTTGGTTAAAGTTTTGATACAAGTGCTAAAATCTGTTTAGAAAACTTATATAGGCTTTGTCCTAGGATACTGATATTTGACAGCTAGGTTCCCTAGGGGGTTAACATTTTAGTTCACCTGGCACAAAATGTCTGTAATAGCTTCATCAACCTTTACTTCCAGCAGATTTTTTTTAAAGAATGAAAAACTCTGGATCATTACATTACCGGTAGGCCAGAAACTGCCTGGGATGGAATCTTGAGAAGTTCATAAAGCCATGTGTAGTGAAATTAGGGTAGTAAGTTCATGTATCTAGGTTGCTGTGCAATGGTATTTGGAGAAGTCCAGCTTTATTGGGGGCTGAGATAGGTGCATCCTTGTTACTCCAGGGAGAAGTCCAGCTTTATTGGGGGCTGAGATAGGTGCATCCTTGTTACTCCAGGGGTTACACTCACTTACGCTCCGTGCAGAGAGTGTAAGTGAGCGTAACCCCTGGAATATCGAGGATGAGAAGCCTATAACATGTAAATATTTGCAATATTACTTTTCTGAAAGTACTTTGCAGTAGTTGCCTCAGTGTTCAGGTGAACAATACATGCCCTCTGGGCCTTTTCAGTTTTTGCACTTCATTTTTTTCTCAAGATTTCTGGTTTAAAACTTTGGTGAACATGTTGCTGTCCACTGTAATAATGATATCTAATATTTCTACTGGTAAGGTAATGTTTGGACTGGAGATTCCTGCGAGATTTAACACTTTTGTACAGAAGTAAAACTTATAATTATTGTTTGAATATATCATTTACTTAATGTTTATTCATTTACGATTTTAATTTTCATTTAAAAATCTAATATTCTTGGAATAGGTGAGCTATGCTGTTCTCTGACAGCTGTTGTTAATACTTACCATTACATTAAACCCTTTAACCACTGACCTGTGCTGTAACAGTAATTACAGGATGCAATTTTCATGATATTTTACATATAGGAAAATTATGTATGGAGTGCATGTTTTACAAGTAATAGCTAAGCTATGCTATCTGTTTTAGGGTGCAAATGTCCTTGTTTTTAATTACATAACTATATTTATTCAGAAAATTTCACTCTATGAATTGACCGTAGTGCTTTTTGCTTTTGTTAATTCAGCCTTATCAAATGTTTGGTATATTATGGTCTTGATTGGGTTAATGCTTTTTCTTGTTCATTGGGTAGAGTGACCTGACAATGAAATGTTAGCCCTCAACATCAAAAGCAATTTAAATAAGCTGAGATTTGTTAACTTAATACAGCTGATAAATGTATGATCAGCATTATTTTAACCAGAGAATTTTCCATTTCATTGACTGTATTGTATATTTGCTACTTGTTCTTTTAAAAATGAAATTGATGATATATTACGTTAAATTTGATTATTTGATTATTTTAGACAACAGAAAATGTTACAATTATTTACATATGTGCTTGATTTTGACATCACAAGTGTTTTCAGTACTTGTGAATACAAATTTACTTCTGCCAGTTCCTAATAGGTTGTAAACCTTCAGATTGAATGTCGAAGGATTTCACATAGACATACTTTTGTTCAAAATTTAAAAGGTCCTGACATCCCAACCCACAGTTTACATTGAAAGATACTTTAAAGGAACCTATCTCATTAACTCATTCACTCCTAAAGACTCATTTGAACTCTTCCAATTCAAAGGTTGGAATAGTTCATTATGAAATCTCGGGGATGAATGAGCTAGCCAATGCCTTGGTATAGCAGTGGATTGTGGGATCCAGAAATACATAATTTTTGAAAAGAATAGGACTGACCTGTTAAAATGTTTGCAAAAGTGATACTAGCCCCTTCACATCCAGGTAAGATATGATTATTATGTCGATATCAACCTTTAATATAAACCTGTTATTAGTTAATCTGATTGGTTTAATATGGTTATACTGTACAGTAATAATAACTCTTTTTACGATTCTACACCTTTTTCATCTGTCGACTCTGGATGTGGATTCTTCAGATATCTGATTATTTTCTCCTTGAAGCTCTTTTTTAATCTCTTTTACTGTTTCATTGTATTGATCTGCTTCAGAAAGGAGTTTCATGTATTTGTGATGCCTCTGAACTAACCACAATCAGTGTTTTACTCTCCCATTGTTTTTATCAAGAACATTTGAGTGTGTATTCGTCTTCATGAAAATCATGCGATTTAAATACATACATGTATATTTGTATTATACAGAATTTAAGTCTGGTTTATTGCCACTTAAAATACGGACAGTGGAAACATTACGCTTTCAAAATTACTGTTATTTTGTTACTGTTACTTTATAAGCTAAGGCATCATTGTTATAATTTTATATTGGCATCTTTGCATTGTTACAAGTTCTTTGATTAGTTAGTAGGTACACACGTGACCCAAAAATACAGCTGTCACAGTAGTAGTAATGCCAGGTTTTTCGGGAAACAACCTCGGATGCGTATTTGATGGGTAAGTAAATTTCCCTGTTC
Source organism: Mizuhopecten yessoensis (assembly GCF_002113885.1). NCBI lineage: Eukaryota > Metazoa > Mollusca > Bivalvia > Pectinida > Pectinidae > Mizuhopecten > Mizuhopecten yessoensis. The sequence continues at coordinate 656,454 of NW_018403543.1, read as the reverse complement.
ATACTTTCATTAATGATGCAAAACCTAGATTCATTCCCTATTTCACAAGTACATTTATCTTGCTGTTTCATATGGAACATCAGGTTTGGCAGACTCTTTGAGAGTTACTAAATTTGTTTTTTTGTTTCAAATTATGTTTTTTGTGTCGCCTGCAACACAAGGCGACATATAAAGGTATTACTTTTTCGGCGTCGATGTGTCGTCTGAAACAAGGTTTCTGTGCGATAACTTCAGTTCCCTTGGGTTGATTACACTCAAACTTGGTACACATATTGCATACCAGTATAGCTCAAGTTCGCATTTCAGAAGTTTACGTGCATTTTTTGGTGGAGTTATGCCCGTTTTATTGCCAAATAAGGGCATTGTGTAATAAATACAAGAACTTTTTATAGAAGCAATAATGTTCAACATATATTACGGGTTTTTCTGTCGAGTTTCAACTTTCCGTGTTTTGGCCTATCTGTTTACGCGATAACTCAAGCCACAACATTTTCTTACTAAAAGCGCTGAGCAGGTGACACATCCACTCCCGTGGAATTCTTGTTATCATGTGGTTCTATCCTTGCACAGACACTTGTATATTATACATGTTCAAAATACTCATGTAACTAATTACTATTACGGATGAGATAACCTCTTTTTGAATTCGAGAAATGCCAAATGAAGCTGTGGTAAAAATGTACCATCAGAACGCATCATGAAACAATTCAGAAACTTGGAAGACACCCAAACAAAATGACCTCCTGTTACGTTACTTCCATTAGCTTAATCCTTTCGCCCCTATAGACCATAATGGACTTATCCATATCAATGCATGGTAGAGTTTATTAAAGTTACATAGGTGTGAAACGGTTAGTCTCAATATGAAATCAGTGTTAAAATCTGCTTGTGAGATTACCTGTCTTAAGAGGTCACATATAAACCTCTCCATAGCAGTTATTATCATGTTCTTTAATTAAACCTGTCTTTAGAGGCAATTTATGGACTTTCTGTAAGTGTCATCTGACGTATAGGTTTGATTGAGTGTGTGGGTAATTTTTTTCTTCCATTTTTTATTTATTTATTATTTGGTGAAAGGAAGTGATACAGTATTTGATTATGACTCCTGACATTTTTTATGTTATTTTTTTTTTCTGCTTCAAAAAAAAAAAAGATAAGAAAAAAATCCATGCACACTAGCATTGTGTATATATTATTATTTATGAATTTGTCTACCTGGAGTCTTTGTATCTGTCTCCAAGATTGAAATGAAGGTAAATGTATGATCAAGTAAAACAGACAAAGAAGGTGAGTTTCTGCAGTTTGGGCTCAGCTCCATAGGAAGATCTTAATGAATGGAATTATGTTTTCATTGGTGAGTTGAAGATCTGTCAAACTATACTACAAGAAATGTACACTTTGCAGCTTTTTACTTCTAGGGTGCATCCTGGCCATATTGATTATGATAAATAACCAGATGAGTAAGCAAGAGACTATGGCATAGCATAAACAGAAGCAGAACATTTGATGATCACAATTTTTGAAGGGTCCAATTTGAAGTTAATTCATATCATATCGTTTCATTGGAAAACATTTTTGAACTTCGGTGAAGTTTATGATTTTGTATATATATGCTATATGGATACTGGGATTTTGCAAAAATACTCAAACTTGTTAATATTTTGACACATTTCTGATGAAATAGATGTCCGGTTTTTACATATAATTTCACTTTAATGTGTTTAGTAGGAATTGAAGGTGTTTAAAATAGCTTGATATTTACTTTGATGTGTTTAGTAGGAATTGAAGGTGTTAATATCTTGATATTTACTTTGATGTGTTTAGTAGGAATTGAGGGTGTTAATAGCTTGATATTCCTTAAGCTTTCAAACCGTAGTTGATTGTAAAGGGAAGTACATATTGACGGATTCAAATCAAGGGGCCACACAAGCTGGTGAACACTGTTAGAGCATATATTTTCGTTGTTTTTAAATTATGTTGTTTTTTTGAATTTGTTAGAACTATATTTCGTGGAATAAATGAAATTAAATCTCCAACGAAATATTATGCTTTTACAGGAAGTGTTGCTTAGTCAGACATGATTCCTTTCGGTATATGTATGATATTATTTGTTTTACACTATTGCAGTCTTTCTTTTTACCTGTGTCAGTATATGCGACAGTAATTAAGCTCTCGTTGCTATTATATGTTTACACAATATTTGCACTCAATGATATTTTGAACAATCCTTGTACCTGATGTTTGTCATTGTCTTTTCTCTGCTGACATTGGGTCAGTTAAAATGTTTTCAATTGTCGTTGCAGACCATTATCAAGAAATTTAAAGTTGTCATGGTCATTTTTCTTTAGATGTTTGTCAGCCAAAATATTTGTAATTGGTTTTTTTTTCTTTTTTTTTCTTTTTTTTTTTCTGCAGACTTATATTATTCAAATTATTTGTCATTATTGGGTTTTAAATGTTTTAGAATCCCTTGTCTGTGTAAAATCTCTGTTTCCCTCCTACCACTATGCAGCATATTGTATAGAAAGGTAAACTTCAAGATATGTAAACTTTCAATTTGTATCGAGTCTTTTGGTGTTCATGTTGATGCCTGTATGCACGGAGATCTTTATGTGTACATTCTGTATATATTCTCAACATTTCTCCAGTTTCATTTTCTTACATATTTCAATACTGAATTTATGTAGATGTACTTTAAACAGAAAGTACATGGACAAGACTGGTGGAGTGTAAACCATGTTGCTGTTTGATACTGGAACAATAGGGTTATTCAGTAGTTTAAGAAGTTTTAAAAAAAATTCAACATATATACTATTATTTGGAATTCTTCTTGCAAAAAGTCATTGAAATGTTATTATTTATCCAGATTTTTGTGCAATTTTAAGGAATACAGTTCTTCATACTTTTACATTTGTTACATATTATTTCAAATGTTTCATTCACAAATGAAATATCTTGATGTATAATTCAAAGGTTGGAATAGTTCATTATGAAATTTCAGTGGTGAATGGGTTAAAAGTTCAAGAAATAAGAAATTATAATATTATGATACATTAGCCTGTGTTTGTAAATCTTGAATACGAAACTCTTGTAATATATTTTATTGTTACTTTTAGTGCAATTGTCTCCTTTCATAAAGTGGAAATGTCACGAAGATATTTGAATGTACACTTCATATATATGTCTTTTAAACCTTTTTATTTGTTTCTTGTGCATTATTACTTTTATAATGAATTGTATGAATGATTTTCTGTGTTTATATTAACGGTTATTTTGTTTTACAAGTGACATATTAACCTAGAAGAGAAGTGACAATGCGATCTCATGTCGCCATCTTGCCCTTGTAATTTATATTTACAGTTATTACAATGAATCAGACTTTCGGGTATTTTGTTTAAGCGAGCATATATTTACTATGTTTGAAATGATGAAGTAATAGTTTATGGAGAACGGAGTATAGGCTTGGCATGAAATTCATTACAACGATAAAAAATAGTTGTAAGATTCCAATTCATTAACTTACTCCTGTAATGGTAGCGACTTGTACGGCGAATTTGCATCCAGTCTTGTGAAATGCATATAAGGTATCAAATGATTTTCCGGTGCGTAATCATTATAAGCAATGGAACAAGTTTTTGTCAAGTCTACTGTGAAACTAGTCAAGCTAATGCCGTAGAATGCGAGTGTATGTACGATTGTCTTGGTGATATCCAGGGGTTACGCTCACTTTCGCTCTCTTCCATAGCAAAATTGAAGGCTCAGTGTGCAACACCTTGTGGATGAGACGAGAAGACCAGTTTGATCCTTTGATGTACATCAAAAGAATTTCGCGGTCGCGTAACGGTAAAAAAGGACACTCTTTGAAGTCGGGCGTCGCTCCTTTGTAATCTTCAAAGGACAAGTATCAGACTAGCGATTGGTCAGGTTATTTTACCTGACACCATTCAAATAGCTAGCCGCGTGCCTTCATTTTTGCTATGACGTATTCCAGGGGTGTAGAGAGCGAAACTGAGCGTAACCCCTGGATATCGAGGATGGGTTTAAAGAAGTCCTTTAAACAATATATCTATTGTGCGGACTACAAAATCAGGTGACTCCTTATTTAGGGTTATCTGCTTAAAAAGCAGTTACAGATCGGTACTGCGAGTGCAAGCCTTTCTCCAGAAGTATATGATGTTATAATGGTACTACACTTCGTATTTAACTACATATTATGCAATTTATAAATGGTATATCAGCTATGGTTATTCTGCAGAGAATTATGGAACGCACATAGATAATGTACGCGGTGTAAACGTGTCGGCACAAACCTCTCGGATATTTATTCGGTAAACGAATATTAGCGCGAAAAATAATAGTGCAGGCACTTAAAATATTTTAACGATTTGACGATATATTGCTTATTTTCAAGTGAAGTAGCAAAACAGAATAGTCATCAAAAGGATTTTTGATGTTATGGGATGCATTTGTGTTTTTTTGTATGTAGTGAAGAAACACGTATTAGACTTGAGGACTCTGATGGTCTCTGGCAACGTTTAGTGAATTCTCTAACCTGTGACGAGATACATTGGAGGGCTATGATTGTCTGATTTTTCTACTCACTGCTTGATACCACTGCTTCAATTGAAATGTATATAATGATGAGTGTTGATGTTTTGGTGTGTAGATAGAGGCTTGTCTACAATGACATGCATTTTGAAATACAGAGTAAATATAGTTGTGTAGGTTAACATGTAATCAGGAGCACCGAGTAGTAAATAATATGTTTAGAAAAGAGACAGTTTGACGTTTTTTTGGTGTTTTTTTATTCATTTTTTTTTTATTCAGTTTTTATTCAAGTTCAGTAAAGAGAAAATGTTTGCTGGTCTGGCAGAATGAATATGAATCTTGAATGAAACAGGGTTTTTTTCAACAGGAAAACATGCCCAGTATGACGGTATAAATATATGCACTTTTGATGCAACAGTTAAGATGGAGAAAAAAAACTTTTGTCAACAAACAGGAAAAATAGCCTTTTGTAAGAAAAGAGGAAAAAAAAAGCCTTTTGTTAGAAAAAAAGAGAAAAATACCCGTTTGTCAGAAAACAGAAAACAATACCTGCTGTCCGATGGAAAACAGTTTAGAATCGATAAACATCTTCCATCTGACGTTATTTATATCAATTGTGAATACAACAGGTAAGGGAAGTGAACAAGTTTCTAGTGGTTGGACGAAATAAATACACAATTTTTAAATAAAACATATAGTGAATATATTGTCAGCATATAATGAACATGTGTCGGTGTGATGTTACCATAAGATGTTTAATTGTGTTCTATTTGAATTTTTTGAAAGGATTTTTTTGATTTGCTCATGTGTTGAACAAGGCTAGTTTATAAGTCAATCCACCAACTGTCGTGATCGGATCAGGATGGTTGCTACTTCTACCAAGATCGTTTGTTCTTTTCTTGGATCAAAATGTAAAGATTAGAACATAATCTGGACATTTTTGTATACATTACTGTACCAGCAGATATGCTGTATGAAAGCACTATAATAAAATACAAAATAGAATTTATAGTTTTGTTATTCTGTCTGGTTAAATGATACTTCTCTCCATCAGGTTTCTGATACTTAGAATATCGAGGGTGCCGTAAACCTAGGGTGACATTTTTCCATTTCAATGGGAAGTACAAATAACATCAGACTAGAGTCACAGGCCAGTGAACACCTATCAAGAAAGCTTCACAAAAAGGTGAAAGTTGTCGTACGATCTGTGAAGCTTTCATACAATGCACCAGGAAAATATGACCTGGGTACATTATCTCGGACAGTGGAAAATCTGTCGAATTCGGCAGCCTTTCCGCTTCGCTCATTTGAATGTTACCGTAGAGTCGCGTAGATGGTTTACCCGTAGTTTTGGTATACATGTATATGAAATCTCTGAGTGATCAGTTTGCGCAATCGCCTTTCATCAGACTACAGTCGGTTCCCTGAAGAGTATAGGGTCACCAAACCGGCGATGTCAGACTGCTTCGGGTTCTTTGATTTCTCAAATATCAAAACATTCAGCACGCGTCCATCCGTGGCAAGAACATCCTCAATATCCAGGGGTTATGCTCACTTACACGCTCTGCACCCCTGGAATATGTCATAGCAAAATTGAAGACATAAAGACGGCTGTTTGATTGGTTTCAGGTTAAAAAAAACAACTTACCTAGGTTGATACATGTCATTGGAAGGTTACAAAGGGGCGACCCCCGATTTCAAAGTCGGTCAGTTTTTACCGTTACGCGACTGCGATATTCTTTTGATGTACATCAAAGGATCGAACTAGTCTTCTTGTTCCTTCAATTTTGCTATTACATATTCCAGGAGTGCAGCGAGAGTAAGTGAGCATAACCCCTGGATATCATGGATGTGGCAAGAAGAGCAATTTATATTCTTATAATAACTTCTTTCATCATTGTAAATCCCCCACCTACATCAAAGAAAAAAAATGTCCGGGCTCTATCTCACACACTACTTGTCACTGGAATTTTATACATGGTGTATGGGTTAACCATGGTGAGTCGGTGTGTTGTGTATCAAAAGTAGGTCACTCTGACCTACATTTTAACCTTTGACCTACATCAAAGAAAAAGTTTGTCCGGGCTCTATCTCCCACACTTCTAGTTACCTGAACTTCATACTTTGTGTATGGGTTCACCTTGGTGAGGCAGTGTGTCATGTATCAAAAGTAGGTCACTGTGACCTACATTTTGACCTTTGACCTACGTCAAGGAAAAGGTTTGTCTTGGCTCGATCTCCTACGCTACTAGTCACTGGAACTTCATACTTGGGGTATGGGTTCACCTTGGCGAGGCAGTGTGTCATGCATCAAAAGTAGATTACTCTGGCCTACATTTTGACCTTTGACCTACATCAAAGAAAAAGTTTGTCCGGGCTCTATCTCCTGCACTTCTAGTCATTGGAACTTCATACTTGGTGTATGGGTTCACCTTGGTGAGTTGGTGTGTTGTGTGTCAAAAATAGGTCACTCTGACCTACATTTTGACCTTTGACCTACATCAAAAAAAAGTTTGTCCGGACTCTATCTCCCACACTACTAGTTACTTAAACTTCATACTTGGGGTTTGGGTTCACCTTGGCAGTGTGTCATGCATCAAAAATAGGTCACTCTGGCCTACATTTTGACCTTTGACCTACATCAAAGAAAAAGTTTGCCTTGGCTCTATCTCCTACACTACAAATCACTGGAACTTTATACTTGGAGTATGGGTTCACCTTGGTGAAGCGGTGTATCGTATATCAAAGTAGGGCACTCTGTTTTTCACCTTTGACCTGCTTCAAAGTTTGTCCGGGCTTTATTTCCTACATTACTCTTAAAAGTTTTAAAAATGTATCGCAATTTCCTTAGGAGGAAGAATGCATCACAAGATCTGCTACTTCTCTACCAAGTCACTTTCAAAACGTTGGACTGTTATACTATCAGCTATTAAAGACAGATTTCAGAACTACTGTGATGGAGCCCGTGCACACAATGGAACCAACCAGATTCTTTGTTCTATGTGTTGTGAGATGTATCTTTTCCATGTGTGTTGACTGCGAGTTACTTTAGATTTTGCTTACTTAACTGGATTTTCAGTTTCCATGCTGTATGATTCTGATACATTTGTATGCACATTTAAGGTGTAATATTTACTTCTGAATACAATTTACCAGAATCTGGTATTACTCATTCAGAGATAATATGACCAATTCTAAATTTGAATCGGTGAAATAACCCATTTAAATTAGTTATATCACAAATTCAAATCAGGACTGTTAATTTTGCATCTAGGAATGGGTGATACCATTGATTCAAATTAGTGACATTCATTGCCTCTTTGAATCCGTGATATAACTTATTCGTTTGAACTTCTGAATCCTGATATCGCTTACTAAAATTAGTGATATTCACATTTATACCACCACATGCAATCAAATAATGAAACGCTGTATAATACATAGTGTCACCATATGCATTTTAATAGTAAAACGGTACCACTAACCAGTAAACATCCACCAGATTTATTTGCAATAGTAGCACTGACACTATTCCTTATTGAATATGGTGGATCTGTCAATTATTCATATATAGAATTAGTTCCTGAACGAATTTATCATCTATTCATTTCACATTCGGTGGGGGACTATATTTCGCCGAATTGTCTTGTTGTACATGTTGATGTGTTTTCTGTTTTATCTGTATTTCCATTACCTTCCCTTTTAGTATCTTTGAATTGCCGTTATCATTGTTGTTGTTATTGCTAGCATGGTAATTGATGGATATTTTGATATTTTTTCTTTTTTATTAGTTTTAGGGTTCTGGCAGTTCTTTGTGATTAATTGTTTCGAAACTGTTTTTGAAGTTCTTGTTGTTGTTGTTTTGACGGGCGCCGACCTTCCTTCTGGACACTCGAACTTATTTTCGGTCACAATCAAAACAAGTAAATTTGTTCAAAAGTGTTGACTACTTTTCTCAACTTTTGTATTTTATGATCACTAACATCTTTTTGATTGCATTATATGGAATTATACGTGTTAGGATTTGGTGTATTCCCATCATCAGAGAGAAATCTTATGACAATCCTTTTTGTGTATGATTGTCAGCCTTTATATCTTTCTTTCTATTTCCTTGTGTTGTAGAGCCGCGGTGGCCAAGTGGTTAAGGCGTCTGACATTCTGTTACCACTAGCCCCCACCACTGGGTCGTGGGTTCGAAACCTACGTGGGGCAGTCGCCAGGTACTGGGCATAGGTCGGTAGTTTTTCTCCGGGAACTTGGCTTTTCTCCACCACCAAATCCTGGCACGTTATTAAATGACCATACCTGTTAATAGGACGTAAAACACAAACAAACCAAGAAGTCCTTGTGTTGTTATGAAGTTTCCCTTTTCCGTCTCCCTCTCTCGAAAGTGACCATTAATCTTTCTGGATATCCACATGATTTTTGTTACCCCAGTATTTTATGGAGGAAATGATGTGAATTGAAGTTGATACATTGTCTGTGTGGGCAGCTTCTCTACACAACAATAAGTTCACGGGACCATGTGTGGATGGTCTACTAGACTAGCGTCTCGGAGACCACATACATGTATGTTGTATATACGGTTATTTAAACTCTTGGAACTCTTCTACAACAAGGTAAATGATCCCTTCATGTCTTACCGAGGTCTACCATCGTCAATGTTCTTACCAAATGTATAGACAAGAAGGGTTTGTACAACGCACTTACAACACAGGGTTTCCAAAGATGCAGGTTGATGAAGATTATGGATAAATTTAAGGAAGCAAGTTGTTTCTCTGTGTGATATTTGAAAGTCGATATTTTGGATTATGTTCATTAGGGTGCCTTGTGGTTTTGTTGTCACTACCCGAGTTCTCGGTGTGAGGACGTGACGTTACTTGGTTTCGACTTAGATTTAAATAACTGGTGTCATCGACGAAGCACAGAAGACGCGTACCCTTCTGGAATACCTGATCTTATTCTCCTTGTACTTTTTCAAGGACCTCCAGGTAAATATTTTACTTTGTTCATAGTCTGCCATAGTTTTATCGATTTTGAGTTCGACTTATGGTTTTATTGACACATCCAGTCTCCCCTGACCATGTGGTGAACATGTCGAGGTTAATACAGGACTATTTTCACGAGCATGGGCTTCCAGTCTTCCCTGACCATAGGGTGTACATGTCGAGGTTAATACAGGGCTATTTTTACGAGCATGGGTTTCCAGTCTCCCCTGACCATGTGGTGTAAATGTCGAGGTTAATACAGGGCTATTTCCACGAGCATGGGCTTCCAATCTTCCCAGACCATAGGGTGTACATGTCGAGGTTAATACAGGGCTATTTTTACGAGCATGGGCTTCCAGTCTTCCCTGACCATAGGGTGTACATGTCGAGGTTAATACAGGGCTATTTCCACGAGCATGGGCTTCCATTCTTCCCTGACCATAGAGTGTACATGTCGAGGTTAATACAGGGCTATTTTTACGAGCATGGGCTTCCAGTCTTCCCTGACCATAGGGTGTACATGTCGAGGTTAATACAGGGCTATTTCCACGAGCATGGGCTTCCAGTCTTCCCTGACCATGTGGTGTACATGTCGAGGTTAATACAGGACTATTTCCACGAGCATGGGCTTCCAGTCTCCCCTGACCATGTGGTGTACATGTCGAGGTTAATACAGGACTATTTCCACGAGCATGGACTTCCAGTCTCCCCTGACCATGTGGTGTACATGTCGAGGTTAATACAGGACTATTTCCACGAGCATGGGTTCCCAGTCTTCCCTGACCATAGGGTGTACATGTCGAGCTTAATACAGGACTATTTCCACGAGCATGGGTTCCAAGTCTTCCCTGACCATGTGGTGTACATGTCGAGGTTAATACAGGGCTATTTTCACGAGCATGGGCTTCCAGTCTTCCCTGACCATAGGGTGTACATGTCGAGCTTAATACAGGACTATTTCCACGAGCATGGGTTCCCAGTCTTCCCTGACCATGTGGTGTACATGTCGAGGTTAGTACAGGGCTATTTTCACGAGCATGGGCTTCCAGTCTCCCCTGACCATGTGGTGTACATGTCGAGGTTAATACAGGGCTATTTTCTGAGTAAATGCGGAATATTGACCAATAAAATACTATGCTAGGATTACTGAAAGGCTTCATATGAAGGATTGGTCTCTGTCAGGTTCTGTCGGGAGCAATCCTTGCTTAATATCTTCATATCTAGTTAATTATCATTCTCTCTAGAAACTCGTTCTTTAAAGAGATCTTGACTTATATATGGTTTTTCTGTATGAGATATCTTAAATAAGCTTGCATGTGTGTTCAGTTTACGTTGAAAACAAATGCGCATATTAGAGCGTCTAATGACGGGGTGGAATCATAAATAAAAGTAGCATTAAACTATGTAAGGTTATGTTCCAGAATAACGTTTTACTAAATAAATAAAATCGTTGAAAAGATGATAACTTTGAATTCTTTTGCACAAATGTATTCTGAAAAAATGCTATTTTGCAAAATACTCGACTGACAGTGCGTACTTCACAACTAGCTAATATATCGACTTAACAATAGTCTAGTAAATGTCTGTATAAATAGTAATACAAAACGTAGTGAACTCATCGATAAGATAATGTTATCTTCACATCATGTCATTATTTCTTCTGTGAAAAGGTCAAATATACAATACAAATGATTTATGCATACATCAGAACAGCTTACAGATTTCTTCTATCATTGATAATATAAATTAACATAATATATCGACAACAAAACAATAAAACTGATACAACCATATCGTGGAAATATAATGTAATTTCCGTCGCAGTCAGTTTAGGAACACGTTACATGCAATCGTAACATATCCCGTCAAATATGTGTATGTTATTGGTTTCTACACTTATAAACTGTTATTTGGGTTAAGTTATTTCACAGCTCAATAATGCTAATTTGGTAAACCGCTGACTTTGATAGCTTCGTTATAGGACTTTCTCAGTTCGTATTTACCAGCGTACCCTGATGTTCCTTTGAAGTTAACTAATTTGGGATCGACCTTCATTGGTTTGATAGGGATTTCACTATGTGTCTCCCGATTATGGATTCCCAGATAAGAATGACGGTCTACGATACTCCCTGGCTCTGTGATGCGCGGCTCGCTGTACGACTTCCTCAGCTGCCGTCTTTTGGCTTTCCTCGCTTCCTTATCAACTTTGGCGTTTTGTGGATTTGTCACACTGTTAATTGTCACGCTCTTGTTTGATACGCTGTTGTTTGCCCCACTACCATTTGACAGATCAAACCCGTTTAGTAGTTCCGAGTCAGGTGTGTATTGAGCACCTGTTCTGTGCAACTCCTTCACCTCGATCTTCTGGAAATCATGCGAGTCGGGTTCCCATGGCTGGCTTTTTGACGACGGATCTGGATCACTCTGTCTTCTGTCTTTCTTTTCATTTGTTCTTTTCTCCGATTTTTCTTTTTCAACACTAGTTCTTCGTCTAGTTTTGTCTGAATTAGCATGAGCCATCGTTCTCCTTTTACTTTTTATATTCACCGGCGAGACATTATTTTTCTTCCCCTTTTCTGACCCAACAGATAGTATGTCAACATGTGGATCTGATATCACAGTGAAGCCACCTTTTCGACCGTTCGCAGGATGTCCTACTGGAAAGGATAAACCCTTCAATTTCCTTCTTTTGTATGCATTCTGGTATGTTCGTTCTCCAAGGTCAAAAAGACCTTCGGTGGTGAGCGGAGGCGGTTTATTCAACATATCCATAGTGATTGTCACATACTTCTTCGTTGGTTTGGCAAATTTTGGCTGTATAATGACTGGTCGCTTAGGTTTGGGTTTTCTTTCCTTTAGAGTTCCAACTGACGCCTCAATTTCCTTTATCATAGATTTCACCTGTAAAAGAAGATTATTTTGTTAATATATTTCAATTTTTGATTCGTGTTAAAAAATAAAAATAGACTGCTATCTGTACTAGCTACTTACCCATATAAACACTCCTGTCGCTCCAGGGCTTATTTCTCTCATTTTTGTTTCAGTGTAGGGCTCCAACATCATTTTAGCTTCTATAGCAGTTGCTATGGATACATCTTTTGGCTCAAAGTTTACCATTATCTGAGCGAGATTTTCATTCTCAGATTGGTGCATAATGGTTTTGCATTGAATCCATTTCTGCAACGGAAAAACAAAGTATAGAACTACAGATGGGGTAAGCTCTCAATTATAAACATATTTTACAAGATACAGATATAAACTGAATTCTGAATGAAAAAAAGATTAAAAGCACTATTTTCTATTTTTGTGTTATGTCTCTCAGTACCCAGTAGTATGACACTCTTCCTTTGTACAACATTTGATTCCCTGGTTACATAATGTTAATTAGTTAATTTTGTTAAAATATGATCCATAGGATAAGGCTTTTTAAGAGTTCAATGTCCAAATGTCCTACTTTGAGCCTAGTCCCCATAGAAGTTCCAGATACAAAGTACCAACAAGATGCTTCATAGCAAATTTGGTTGGGATTCATGTATATATGGATAAGTTGGCGATCGTTTCTAAGTTATGATCCAAAGAATAAGTCCCCATGGGCAAGCCAGACCAAAGAGACAATTAAGATAGCACGGGAGGATCGATTACCAAGCAATGTATTTTTATAGGATTGGATCTCGACTGTTCCCAAGTGTTGGTACATAAACTTAGTCTTCAAGGGCGGTGCCGGGCCCAGCATAAAGGAATATGGATTTACGGTGGGGATTTAAATCATTGCCAAGCCTTTATTTGCCCTGCTCCTAAAACTTCAGTCAAGAGAAGTCGCCAACCAAATAATTATGACCGAAATACTCGTTCCAGGGTCAATCTGTATCTGTATAATTTGGAACCCCAACCTTCTGTAGATTCTTCAAATCATGATTATCGATATCCATTTAATAACGAGAATATTTCATGACTTTATCCTATTTGAATCGATCAGATAAACAGATAACTTCTCATGATCCATTATATAGTTTACAAAAGCTTTCGGAAGTTTCTCGGTACCTTCTTCATGTGACATCTAATCAGGACTAAAGATGGTCTGTGTCACGTGACACAATGTTTCCACAGATAGGGGTTTACTTGTGTCCGCTGTTTCTGTTTTAAGCCGGGGCCTGGCAAATTTTCATTTCAGAATATTTTATTGTAATGATCTTATGTACAAAAGGAATTGGGTAAAGGCATAGCCTATATAAGCCCTCTCCTTTCAAAACATAACAGTATATATACATATCATATAAATGTTACTTTAACATATGTTTCTTTAAGAATTAAAATAAGAGATCATTTGTACTTTGAATTTGATTTGACAATACATATTTCAAATATCGCAATTGTTGCAAGAGAGATTATTTTACAAAGTTATTTGAGAATCTAATAATAATGTCTGGTGTCTCTAATGTAATTCTGAAAAATGGCAAATGACTAGTATTTCTATCAAATCAAATGTTATCTTTCCGGGATTTTTCTCTCTTCAACGTTGACACTGTGTCCTGTTCTTTTAAATGTTCTTACTGCAGTTACTGACGCTCTCCTGATATTCTCAAACTCTTTGAATCTGGCCTTACAAGTCCTAGCCGTTTCATAGAATTATTTCTGTTTGCATTCCTTTCAATCTCACAGACAGGTTAGCTGAGTCCTGATGGTGTTGAACAACTGATGATAGCTCATATCGTTCCGTCTCTTCAGTACTTGGCAAGTGTTTCAGAAGTTTCGCGAACAAACGTCAGTTAATGAACATTTAAAGGAATCCGGACACGCAGTCAACATCAGGGACAGTAACATCAAAATGTTAAGCTTGGTCCGGGAAGATTTTACCTTCAGAAGACAGGAAGTGCCAGGAAGGCGATATTTTGTCAAGACTGAACAAACACATGACCATATTTAACTTAGCTTATCTTTAGCTTATATAGAATTGCATCAGTAAGAAAACCACTCAAGTATCTACCTCTGATTCCGACAGTGGATGTCCTAATAGAAGAAGAGCTGCCCTCACTGCATTGTGTACGCCAGCTGGTGGATTGTCGTACGTCTTCAGTTCCCCCATTGTCTTGTGGTCCGCCTGGCGGACACCTTCGCTCAGTCGCTGCAGAACACGGAGACGATCCCTGAGACGCCTCGCTAACAACAGCGGCATGTCCAGTGATTTGTCAGTATTGGCAGATTTTGCCTTAACAATAGCCTTTTCAAGTAATGGCAGATTTCTTGTCTTGTATGCCTGATTGAGCTCTGTTGGATTAAAAAAAGTCTTATAGAAAACAAGGTTTAACTACTTTTGTACACTTTATAACTATTCATATTCCATTGTTTCCAATCTACAAATGCACTTCCACACTCTGTACAGCATCTTCCGTAGTTTTTGTTTTTAAGTTCATACTCTGTGGTTATTTTAATGCCTTTTACAGCTACTTTCAGTTACTTTTTTAACGAATTACATTTATACCTTTTAGAACTGTTTCCATACTCTGTATGGCTAAATTGTACAATCTATATAACTGATATACTCTGTATATATGCTCCAAACGTGAATTCGAAAGTTAAACCTTAACGTAAGTCATTTAATTTTCGTCAAACGTTTTTACATGTCAAGCATCAAATAACAAATAAGCTCGATTTTTAATTTGTCAAAGTAATAAAAACAAAAACATTTTTTGTTAATGATAAACGATCGAATTATTTAGAACACAACAGGAGTGTAAAATGCATCTCAACGAAGGAGAAGATCCTTACCTATTTTGGCTTCCTTGTATCTGAGAAGTTTCTTGGCCTTTTTCACTAATGCATTCGCTGGATCTGGCTGTGTGAGTAGCATATCCGACAAAGCTTGCCGGATAACTGCAGGATCATCTGACTCGAGCGATAGAAATAATTTCTGCGCACGGGCAATCTTTTCGTCAACTAAAACCCAGAAGAACATACAACAAATTGCTGGTTCTTATTCGACCAGATGTATGATTTTATTTGTGTAACAAGTTGATCACATCCATAAAAACAGGAAATGGTCCGAAAAGATTATTTTTTTGTAATTTCGTTATTAAACAAATTTTAATTAATTGACTAAAAATGAAAAAGTCAAATGGATTGAATAAAGTCTTTATAAAATTATTGTAATGACCGTCCACATACTTTGATAAATAAATCCAAGATGATTTTAATATAATTTGAAAGATAACGCCCACTTATACACAAAATGGAGATTATGTATGCATATGTACAGGTAAATATAATGTTCTTCATAGGTAACATCCATATCACTAATGTAGAACTAAATATACACCTCTCCATATTAACTCATTATCCCCATACTCGGTCCGTTATTTTCCCGTACGACAATATCCCTGAACTAATTTGACCTCTCTTATTGTCCCTGTACTAAACAATCAAGGGTTATGCCCACCATTCTGTATACGAAGTCTCAATATTCCTGATCTAGACCCAGCAATTTCCACTCGTATTCTCATGAGTATTCCTTTATTATTTCTAATCATTTTTCATTTGAGTTTTCATATCAACGGTCCCCCTTTTCACGTTTGTTCTCGTTATTCATGAAGTAAAGCTAATACTCCTATACAAAGATTCAATATGGTAATCTAAGTAGACACATAACGTATCTCTGAATCAGATCCAGCACTTTTCATACGAAGCCTCAATATATTTTAGTTAGACAAAGTACGCTCAATACGTAATCATCAATTTTAATTAATAAGTCCCGTTACGCTTCCTACGTGAGTTGCTCTTACCGGGGACATTCCTCCTCTTCCTGTCTCGGAGCGCTCTGTTTGTAGCGTCAATGGCGGATACATCCTGACCGACCCTCACTCGTTCTTCTCTGATTGCGTCCATAATGGTGATCAGGTCATCTTCTACTACGTCGACAGAATTTGATCGGAATATGTAGTACCTACCGATGCTCTTGAGGTACACCTTCTCGGCTTGTTGATAGATATGCAGAATGTATTCTCCGTGTTTAGGCAATATGACCTTAAACATTGTCACTCCGAGCTCCGTTGTCATTTCGACGTTCTCTTTGCTGGGAGCGATGTCCGCTTCTTTCTGTTCTAGAAATGCTAACACGTTTTCCATACCTGCTGGTACAGGTACTGCGATCTCTGACTGCTTTGTATAAATTGTTTCGGCTATAACCGGTGATGTGTCTTTCCAAAAATTGCTGTTCTTCACTCTTCCGACAGTACCTTCTTGTATTGGTCTTCCAGTAGACTGGACTAAAAATGCATGTGAGTTATGTAAGTCATGGCACACTTGTCCTTTCTTTTGTGCATATACATTCATGGAATATTCCCCTTGTGCTGGCAAATCTAAATAGAACCAGTTTTTGTTGTTTCCATTTTTCAGTGTCACGCGCATTCTATCGGCTTGTGCTAGAACGTTTGTATGCAGCTCGCATGATAAATCCACATCCCCTTTGTTCTCAAACTCTACCTGAGCAAATCCATCTTTGGCGAATATCATTCCGTCTTCGCACCCATTGCATCTAACGCCCAAGTTTTTACACGCCGGATTAGCACCTATGTTCCCTGTGTTAATGTTTGGGAAAGGGTCGTTTTTCAAACCTTTACCATAGCACTTGATGAGATAATTCAACACATTTGCATGTTCCCCCTTCTTTGACGTTAAGTTCTTGGCATATAACTTCATAGCATACATACCACCTTTTGGTAAACGGGTGTTTATAATGAAATCATTCCCTGTCCATCTCAAAATGGCATATTTGTCCAAATTGGCCTCATCCGAAAAAGGATTGCGAAGACTCATCTTCAGTTTGTGTTCTTCACCCCCTCCTATGACGATTTCAAGACGTCCGTCCTCGGTGAGAATGGAAGACTCTTTGTGTGAAATAGCTTCAATGCCTGCAGTTTGTGAAGTTATTCCGGGTCCCCACCCAATGGCAGGATAATCTGGTAGAGGTATACAGTTTTGAGCGTCATTTGCCACTAGAAGATAAGAGCACACGAGGTCATAACCACTGATCTCGGGGTTAGTTTTATCCAACCCATATATGTCTAATTTAAACTTCCCAGCAATTGGAAATTGAAATGAGAAACGCAACATGTCTTCCAAATGTTCGAATATAACGAATCTGTCTAAAAGGATGTCCAGTCGTGTCCTTTCCTCCGCGGAAAGGTGTGACCGAAACAGCACATACTTAAATCGATAGTTTTTACTTCTTTCAGGAGGGAGAGTTAATATCAACTCAGACGCTCCATCTAAGGCTTCGATGATACAGTTGTCATAAATTTCATCAGCAATTTTCATATCAAGCTGATGGAACCTCTCCCTCATGAATGCTTGCTCCTCGAACTCCGCAAAAGGGATAGGTTCTTCCAGTAGTTGCCAAACATCTTCATCAGGGAGATGGGTGCTGATCATTTCACTGGGGTTCGTTAAGAAATAGTGCTCGTTAACTATCATCTTGTGATATCTTTTCCATGTTAGGTCAGTAAAGCGTCTATCTGTTCCAGCTTCGGAAATTTCTTCGTCCGTCGGCAGGTTGTTTGTCCCCTCTAAAACGGTTGGTTGCCGCGTTACTTCGCGGCCCGGAATATCTACATCACCGTTCATGCTCGGGTCGCCATTGATGCTGCTGATATCAGATTTATTACCGGTAGTGACACTCATGCCGTCCATATCTCTCCATTCTTCTGGCATCTCATTTCCAGCACACATATTCCCCCAGAATGTATCAACCAGACGCCATTCGTCGTAGATGTACACGGCGTTCCATTGAGCCTTGAGATCTTCCCTGTCAATCGGCTCACCTACCTTATACATTGAGCTCTTATTGATGCCTTCCACTACCACACACGGAATATCTGCGATTCTGAAATAGCAAGGAAGACGAGGTTACGTTTGGCGCTTCTTACCTCTCACATGTTACTGTGATTTTTCCGGACGAATTAAGTACGTGTTCATACAATGTTAACTGCTCTATATAAATATATGTGTCGTGTCATTTACGTTACAAGAACGCTTTGTTATTATATATTGCAACAGATGTATATCATTCTTTCATACCGGTTATCATAGTACATTCTAAAGGTATCGCATGAAAGTCATATTCTTGAATGGCTGTGCAGAGCTATGACAATCAAACAGAGAAGTTGTTTTTTGTTAAAATCGACAATAGACATAATCATACATTTTTCCCAACTTCATGATCCTTCATGATCGTAGAAATGCTCTCCACAATTACACTGAACTTCAGATTTACCTAATTCGCCTAAACGACTGACTACATGATCAACGGAATTTTCAAAACCAGACTTTGGAAGAGTTATATCAGAAAAGCAAAATGAAGGGGATATTACTGTATAAACGGGGGAAAACAGTGCAGTGGGCAGGGATTCTTAAGTCAACAATATTAATGGCAGGCATACATTATAAAGCAGGGTAATAGTTTGGTTGTACCAAAGGTAATCGGGGTAATGTGGTGTTTTGCACAGGGATTAAATCCCAGATTAACTACTTCACAAAACGATTAAGTCGAATTAAGGTTTGTGTTTCAAATATTTACTGACAGAAGATTACGATTAGCACACTAGCACAGTATTAAAATAACATAAACCAACATATTGGTTATTCAATAAATGTAAATAAATAAGGAACACAAATTACCGAATTTAATGCATTTTCAAAATTTAAACTTGCTATTTAAACTTCCTTATATCATTCATATGCTTTACTCTTCTATATTGCATTGCATGTCTTAGAATAGCGAATACATAATACAGTGAAAATGGTGTTGGTTTTATTGATATTTCTAAGTATCCACTTATTACGTTTTGATATTATACAGACAAAACTGAAATTGAAAACTTTAAACATACTCGCACAGAATGTAAAACAGATTTGGGTAGCTGCCGAGATCACACTGTATTTTACTGAAGTACTCGAGCGGAGAGTTCGGCGGCGGTGTGACGTCAATCTTCATCCTCGTGATGTCATATGACGTGACCCAACGGAAGATGACGCGGCATTTGACTAGATCATCCCACGCATTGTCGTCTGTAAGATACTCTACTAGGTCAAAGTATGACCCCATCAACAGTTCCACTGGAGCCTGAAAAAGTAATGTTTTCACAATTAACAATTTCCTTACAGTAAGGATCAACCATGGAGCATGAAAGCGTAATGTTATCACAGTTAACGATGTTCTTATCCGATCCTTTCTAGTTTGATGTTTCTTTCCTTATTACTCTTTATATCCATTGTGCAAACAAACGGTTCATCGCATTGAAGACGAAGATTTTACCTTCATGATAGGGTGAAATCGTCTTTTATATACACAACGCACTGTAATTGTTTTTTAATCTTTTGTCTTCAGGAAAATGAAATCAAAATAGGTCCTATCATATCTTGAGCTTGAAAAAGTAAACAATATCAACCCTAAAGGGTTTCTCTTCCCTGTCCTTAAGGTAGGTAATTGTCCATATAAAACACGGACTACAAAGTAATCAAAGTTGCTTACCAACATTCGGTTCATATAAACAGGTGTATTTAGTTAAAAGGACCAAAATGACATTTATGAATTTTCTAAATTAATTAAAACTAAAATTAACAACGAATAATATAAATTATGTGAAATAATAAGATGAATTTAAAAGCGAGCTAAACCAATGAGACTTCATACAATATGATTATGTAAAACCTTACGTCGATGGCGTGCTGGTCTACAGCGTGGAAGTCGATGTCGTGTAGGAGAGAGTACTTGGTGGTAGACGTCGGTTTGGGGGGTAGCAGACGGTCCACCTCCTGTGGAACAATTATTAAAAACTCAGGTATATCCCATGTCATAGTACGTGTATTTCGAACTAGGTTCTGACTCCATTTGTTAATGTATTATAACGTAAAGATATCAACGATTGTATTATAACTTATAGATATCAACGATTGTATTATAACTTAAAGATATCAACGATTGTATTATAACTTAAAGATATCAACGATGATGACAAAATATCCAAATTTTGAATGTATGGATGCCACATGTATATATATATTTCAACCAATTTTTGGAATTACTGACGTTTGTTAATCCATGTCTTAAGTTGTTTTTTAAGAGTATTCCACCAAAAAAGCTAAACAGAAATAAAGAATTTCCCCTTAATAATATAACAAAAACAACAATACAGTTAGGAACAACTGGATAAACATATTCCGTTCACCGCAAGTTGACACTCATTTACATGACAGCTTTGTTATTTGTTTCCAAACGCATGTTGATCTTGACCATACTGACTTCCTACATATAGTTTTTGTAGAACATTACAATCGAACACTTCGCGAAAATCCAATATAAATCACTGGGTTCAGGCCATTGACATTTTACACACTACCGGTCGATGAAGGCCATTCCTCTGCTCTACAGACATTCTATCATCTAATCACTATATCAATACTCGAAAGACAGTCTCAAATTTGATTTTTTCATTTAAACGCCAAAACAAGGTAGCATTTCGTTCAATTTTATCAATATTAAAATATTTCGATTTGCTGTTTGTTTGTAATATTTATACCCTAAACATTCTAGTATTCAATTTTTATAACAACACACAAAAGACAGCCTGTATTTCTTATATATATACACTAAAGGCAGACCAACATTTCATTTACTGTATAACATGAAATGTTCGTTGTATAATAACATTCGTGGTTTTCGTGGAGGCTACGGAACCATGAAAATAACCTAAACGAATATAATTGATATACTTGCTTACTGTTTGTTTTATATGGGGGTTCCCCACGAAAGTTTGTACCACGAATCGATCTTTATGGCTTCAAGCCACGGATGAAAATATCTACGAATATTTCATTTTACACAGTATATAAACATAAACTACAGATAGTCTAACATTTACTTCTGTAGCTATAACCTGAAGACAGGTTACAGTCATTCCAATGCAATATTATTTAACGATATTATTCAATTCTTTAACTCCGAGACCGTTTTCGATTTTACCTTATATGACACACGTATGTTTGATATGTGACTTGTTACATAAATGACACTTTATGAACTATTAAAATCATCACGTGTTTTACCGTCATGAAAATTACAATATACAGTATGTATATAAACAATTTACGTATAATTTACGTGTAACGACTTTACTATAAAATGTTTCAGAAATTTAACGCTTTAAACAAAACAAAAGCATCCAAGCAGCGACAAGTACTTCTATTTGCTAATATGGCACGCGCTCATCAAAGCAAAATACACAAAATATCATCAATTATTTAGGCTAGCATGAAGTTAGGCAATAAACGATGGATACATGTTAGTTGAAACATGTTGTAATAAACCACTATGGCTGTAAAAAGGTTATTAAACAACTCATGAAACACAAGTTTCAAATCATACATATTTATAACCACTACCCCATTTTACATGCAATCAATGAGCGTCGAATGCAAATGAAAAATATAAATTAAAAGCGCAAACGTTACCAAGCATAACAGTGTTAACCGCAAGCGTCTGTTATACTTTTTTAGAGTACTCCTTTTGTAGTCAAACACTGTTCGTTACCAATACCTCTTTGTAATCGTATGGCGGCGGGGTAAGTGATTCATCAATAACAGGTTACGATTCCTGAAAAATGTTGTTAATTGTGTGATGTTTTACTGAGTTCATTTCGTTATTTACCTTCTCTTCCTGTTGTGAATGTTTCTACGGATATTATATAGGGTTCTTATATTGGATCCTTCAAAAACATCAGATATGTGTTTCATGCAATAGTTCAACTACTCAAATTGATGTTGACTGTGAGCGTAACAAATGTAAACTATCTTTGATTTCCGTTTATTGAACTTTTGTCTGACAGTCTTCCAAAGAGCAATGTTGTGATCTATGTTTGTAGGAATTCTCTTTTAAAATACAATTACGCCTGATTTTAGTGCTTCATTTGAAAAAAAAAGGATATCAAATCTTCCAGGATGTCATTTAAGTCAGGTGTCGGTAAATTCAGGTTTTACTATATTATGAAATAAATAATTTCGTTTTCTTTATCCAGATTTTAGTGTGAAAAAAATATTGTAATTTCAAACTTTAATAACAAGCCTAGCAAATAAATTTTAACAACCAAGTTTGATATTAATATCCTTTATCTTAAATAGCTTAAATATATGGGTTTTTATGTGAATACATGTATATAGAAATATATAAACCGTTTAAACACAGTATATATTACAGTGCCATTCAGTTTATGCGATAAGAGTTAAATCCTGGTCTTTATTTTGGCAGAGAAACTACAACATATAACACTTTAACGTTCCCTACCATCGTTTCACCTTTCTTAAATTTATTAATCTCATTTAATTCAAATACAATAATTCAAATGCAGATGATTTACCAATGTGAGAATCTATTTGATAAATCTCTATAGTTTATGTAAGAGTATGAACATATTTGTATTTGTGACGTCACAATAAAAAAAAATGACGTCATATTTAGGCAGTGCAATATAAAGACTAGTAACACAGGGTAGGTTTGTGCTAGGCAACCTCTGCAAAAGACGGTGTAAAACAGCGATACTTTTTCTCTTGAGAATAATAAAAAAAAAAATAGGTAATAGGAAACATAATACCAATAATACAAAACAAAAATTCATTTGGCTTAAACTTATCAATTTATCACTGAAATCAAATATCTAAGTTACCTTTTTCTTGCTTTTCCCGGGATTAAATTTCCCTTTGTTTTTCTGGAAGGCCGTCGGCTGCTGTGCATGCTTTGAACTGCTGGTGTTTGTTTTACTGTTTGTCGAATTGTACGCCTTCTTGCTGCGTGTCTTCCCCTCGCCTAACTGTGTCTGTACTGGTGCTTCAGCGGCTGTGTCTCCATTGGTACTGTTTGGGTTGTTGGCATTGCGGGGGGTCGGCCGTGACTGGGGGTCTGACGCTGCAGTCCCTGTGGAGCTACTGGCTCCCATGATGCACCTCAATGTTTACTATGTTGTCATTTTCAAACTTTCTGTCGCACTCTTTCGTGAATAACTGCGTTCCTGTGTCATCTTAGCCATGCTCACGTTGAAAATGTCCTTAAATATGCAATGTACATGTGTTATGCTTACTTGTATTCTCATTTCCATCGATTGATGGTAATTAGCATTCCAAACGGTACGTTATTATTGATTAACATTGATAATTGAAAATTTAAATACAAGAAAATAGTAATGACAGTGAATATGAGCCTTAATGTTTGTGTTTACATTGTTTACATACAAACACTTGAGCATAGTGAAGTGCTTACACTTAAACATAAACAAAGGAAGATTGCATACTGGTCCAGTCACTTGAAATAATCAATCGAAACACGAATAAATAAAGCACGTAATTGAACCTTTCGAAACTTTAAATATCGATTTTACCAGCGAGAAGTAAATAAAAAAATGTACTAAATGCACTATTTATTATCAAAAAGCCTCGCTGGCTGTAATGGGTTGTATAATGTTTATCATTGTTTAGGGTAATAATACAACTTTTGTGTTCCTGTCAGACAGGTGAACGACAGTACAAGGTACATATTGTAGTGCATGGATATATTAAAGAATATTATTGAAAAATACCCAAAGTTGTAAAATGTTATATATGCCTTTCTTGGTGTATTCTCCTTCGTAAAGAAAGATTTTACCTATTTAGCTATTTTGTCTATAGTGGAGACACACGAAGTCAATCAGCGTTATACGACCTCAACGGTTTTTGCTGTAGTACTAAGTTATATGTACGGTCGAATAACTTACTTTTTGTTTATTATGCTTAATTTTTTAACATACCGTTAGTGTTACAAATATGTACACGCATCACATAATGATTAGCCTTGACAACACCTTAGTACAAAATAGTTAGTCATTAAATTCGCCCTATCATACAGCAGCCTTAATGATATCGTCTAATTACAACAAAATCAAACATTAACCGAATCGTAAATACTTACGTGTCAACGTTCTACACAAGTTGGACTATCTCATACCTTTACGTTTAGACTGAACATGAAAGATAATGATTTCAGTTAAAACATGATAGAAACTTAGAAGTAGGTTAAGCGGCACTCACCTTACTGGGGACAACTGACCAGGTATAACCACGCCTGTCCGAGTAGTCCAAACCATTGTTATCCGTTAATTTGACCTCAGGTTAAATACACCTACAGTTCGGCTAACCATGTGTATTGTCTTTTCAACACCAGCATGATATAGTGAGTGAAATAGCGAGATAATGAAATAATCTACTAATCTCCAACCTTAGTAGATTAATCTATGATCCGGGCATTGTCTTTTAATCGCATTTAACGGAAATAGGTAGTATTTATATATATATCAAGTATGGTTCCGGATCGCTCCTGCAACAGATTAATGTATAACTCATTATATACAAATAAATCGGTTATAAGAAATACGGATTTCAATAACCCAGTTTTAATCTAAGAGAGATTAACATACTTCGGTTGTAATAATGGTGTATAAGTTTGTTTATGGAGAAGACATAGGTGTCAACCTCTGAAACCTCCAATGAAGGAGACCTCCCTCATTCAACATTTCCAATGAGGGAGAACTTGCATGAAATGCAACTGAAACTGCTTTGCTCAATTGATCTTTCCCTTTTTCATGTATCAAATAACTCCAAAAAGCACACATTTGATTCAGACACACCTGTTGTAATCACTACGCACTCCCTGCAGTAACTAGGAGATTATTTGACCGCAGGATATAGATTTTGAGGTGTTTCTTTTAATTTGGACTTGGATAAGGGAGTTTCGAGGGAGATTGGTAATTTTGGTGAAAATAAGGGAAATTCAATCCTTATGAGGGAGATTTGACAGCTATTGGAAGAAAGTGTATCTAATCTCGTGGACAAGATGGTACACAGCGTGACTCGGTCTCTTACGTGTTTGCTTGTGTTACATTCCATTCCACAAAGCATGTTTGATTCTACCAAAAGCATAAGTGTAATGCTGATAATGGAATATTCATGTGAAGCCTGTTATATACAGAGATTACTGGGAAAGTGGCAGGTACCATAGAAGATATTGACCTTGGTTTCGAATTTATAACACAAAATAACCTCTTAAACAATATATTATAATAATTAGACTGCACTGCAACATTGTTCGCTTTTCATTCCAGACATTCTTTAATGTGTGCAAGATGGAAAGTCGAGGACATGGGGAATAATCGCGGACTAAAACACGACATATATATATGTATATCCCTAAAAGTACTGCTTAAAGCAAATCAAATTCTTGGTTTTTACCGAACAGTGTATTTTAGAAGTCAAAATTTGGACCTTGAAACATTAATAACAATAATTAAACCATATTTGAAGTAGGTCGTTATGTCTTATTTTCTTTCTTTCTATGAAAACGTGCAGGGAGACGTTGATGTAATGACAGAGAAAGCTAATGAAAAAAACAATTTTATCCAAAACTCAAACTACAGTCACTGTCTTGGATCTGCATCTTTTTCAAGATTCAAACGTTCAAACAAATGATGACTTGACTACGTCCAAACACTTTTTATTGACGACAGTGTTGATGTCCTCAAACTTGAAGTGTGTGCTGATGTAGTCTGAAATAGGAAAAGTGAATACATACAAACTGTAAATTACTTTTTACATTTTTGAAAATTATTATAGTGTTTTGAAATAATGTTTTCAGACTTCCTTAACTTTTCTTGTTGTCATCTGAAGCAAACCCATGGAAGTTTTTTATAGAAATTATAAAGAGTTAGTTTCTGTCTCACTTGCAGATTCCATGTTTGGGGCTCTTCTGAAAATCTGCAAACGGTTATAGTTTTTGTCTGCATGAATCTACATATACTGTTAATTACTTTACAACTTGACTAACATGTTATGATCTCTAAATCACTTGCAGCTATTTTAAATGAAGGAATTCTGGTAGTTGATATATGTCAGGCTATGAAATGACAACGCATCATTAGTTTCTCCATAATAAGAATAAGATGATTTTTTTGCTTAAGATTGACTTGCATTATAATCTCAGTAATGGGACCAACATAATCCAACAGGTATACGATTTATCACCCACACATATGTAATGAAAATAGATCAAAAATGAAACTCTGTGTTAGCGGTGTGGCATATATGTATAAATACCGGTGATGTGATGATGATTTTTACTTCAACTGAAATCTTGTTTAACCAGTTACTTTAAATTGGCATAAATATCCAGATGGTAGCCCCGGTTTTGCTTATTTCATTCCAATTGTCGAATGTTTTGCCAAGTATGTTGGAGTGAAGTTATCGGCCAACATGTCTCGGATAATATTTTGGGAGTTCTCCTTTGCCTTATTTTGATGGTCATCAGTTTTGTTGAGTCGATAAATAACTCCTGCCCAACAGAAAGTTTGATCTGAAACATAAAAAACAACCCATATCTTATTGCCAATTGAGTATTATTTAATAAGTAAAGTTTCCGAAACATGACAATTTGTTCATTTAACCTACCAAATGTATGAAATCAATGGAATAACGAGAATGTTCTCAGTCAAAGTGATTTAAGTCAACGGCTTCTTTGTTAAGCATGAAATATTCTCCATTTGAACATATAATAGTAGTCAGAAACAGGTGTTATATTTTATGTGTGCAAACTATTGAAAAAAATAAAAAGTCAATAAACCATATGATGTCTTTTCTATTACATACAAAATGTTTCATCAGTTTTCTGCATATTGGTGCCTTACTCCTCAGCCCACGGGATGAATATGTAGGTTAGAAATAAAATCATCTGTTTAATATCAGCATGGTCGAGTGGTGCAGTGAATAAAACACTCCCCTTTCACAAAGGCCGATTCCCCGATCGGACTTGTAAAGGTATGAAGCCACTTGCCCAACCAGGCATGTTTTCTCCTGATACTCAGCTTTCCTCCCATAGCAAGACACCATGCGCTCATCAAGGCAAACAAGACAAGGTTTACACCGGTTTAAAAAAAAATCCTAATAATTTATTTGTACAATAAATAAAATCATATTTACTTATATTATCTGTTTGACAGAAGCGCATCTTGTTGGATTCGTACTTTAACGAAGAACTGGACTTGATTGAGGTATTTTATCATAGGGTAGAACACAATATACCTTAAAGATGAT
Source organism: Mizuhopecten yessoensis (assembly GCF_002113885.1). NCBI lineage: Eukaryota > Metazoa > Mollusca > Bivalvia > Pectinida > Pectinidae > Mizuhopecten > Mizuhopecten yessoensis. Next base: position 628,765 of record NW_018403543.1, on the reverse strand, counting down.
CACTAAAAGAAATGACTTAAAGAGCAATGATGTTAAAAACGCTCATGTTGAATATGTTAAGAGAGAAGTACTTGATAAAGCAGCGTAAACACATCACATTATATTATATGGGTTCAAGTGCATAAATAATGACATTTTTAAGCATGTTAAGCCATAAGGTTTATTCTTTAACGAAATGCAGTATCATGAGTTTGATTCATGAGCGTTCACAAATAGATATTTAAAACAGTACGTAATCATATATTATATTCACAAATAACACTCGCTGGATACAAATTGCCAAGGCTGATATGTTTCTACTGAGGAAAGAGGGCTGGTAAGTGTTACTACTGAGGAAGGAGGGCTGGTAAGTGTTACTGCTGAGGAGGGAAGGCTGGTAAGTGTTACTACTGAGGAGGGAAGGCTGGTGAGTGTTACTACTGAGGAGGGAGGGCTGGTAAGTGTTACTACTGAGGAGGGAGGGGTTGTAAGTGTTACTACTGAGGAGGGAAGGCTGGTAAGTGTAACTACTGAGGAGGGAGGGCTGGTAAGTGTTACTACTGAGGAGGGAGGGCTGGTAAGTGTTACTACTGAGGAGGGAGGGCTGGTAAGTGTTACTCCTGAAGAGGGAGGGCTGGTAAGTATTACTACTGAGGAGGGAAGGCTGATAAGTGATACTACTGAGGAGGAGAGGCTGGTAAGTGTTACTACTGAGGAGTGAAGGCCGGTAAGTGTTACTACTAAGGAGGGAAGGCTGGTAAGTGTTACTACTAAGGAGGGAAGGCTGGTAAGTGATACTACTGAGGAGGAGAGGCTGGTAAGTGTTACTACTAAGGAGGGAAGGCTGGTAAGTGTTACTCCTGAGGAGGGAAGGCTGGCAAGTTTTACTACTGAGGAGGGAGGGCTGCTAAGTGTTACTCCTGAAGAGGGAGGGCTGGTAAGTCTTACTACTGAGGAGGGAGAGCTGGTAAGTGTTACTTCGGAGGAGGGAGGCTGGTAAGTTTTACTACTGAGGAGGGAGGGCTGGTAAGTATTACTACCGAAGAGGGAGGGCTGGTAAGTGTTACTACTGAGGAGGGAAGGCTGATAAGTGATACTACTGAGGAGGGAGAGCTGGTAAGTGTTACTCCTGAGGAGGGAAGGCTGATAAGTGATACTACTGAGGAGGGAGAGATGGTAAGTGTTACTCCTGAGGAGGGAAGGCTGGTAAGTGTTACTACTGAGGAGGGGAGGCTGGTAAGTGTTACAACTGAGGAGGGAGGGCTGGTAAGTGTTACTACTGAGGAGGGAGGGCTGGTAAGTGTTACTACTGAGGAGGGAAGGCTGGTAAGTTTTACTACTGAGAAGGGAGGGCTGGTAAGTGTTACTACTGAAGAGGGAGGGCTTGTAAGTGTTACTTCTGAGGAGGGAAGGATGGTAAGTGTTACTACCGAGGAGGGGAGGCTGGTAAGTGTTACTACTGAGGAGGGAGGGCTGGTAAGTGTTACTACTGAGGAGGGAGGGCTTGTAAGTGTTACTACTGAGGAGGGAAGGCTGGTAAGTTTTACTACTGAGAAGGGGGGGCTGGTAAGGGTTACTACTGAAGAGGGAGGGCTTGTAAGTGTTACTCCTGAGGAGGGAAGGATGGTAAGTGTTACTACCGAGGAGGGGAGGCTGGTAAGTGTTACTACTGAGGAGGGAGGGCTGGTAAGTGATACTACTGAGGAGGGAGGGCTGGTAAGTATTACTACTGATGAGGGAAGCTGGTAAGTGTTACAACTGAGGTGGGAAGGCTGGTATGTTACTACTGAGGAGGGAAGGCTGGTAAGTGTTACTACTGAGGAGGGAGGGCTGGTAAGTGTTACTACTGAGGAGGGAGGGCTGGTAAGTGTTACTACTGAGGAGGGAGGGCTGGTAAGTGTTACTACTGAGGAGGGAGGGCTGGTAAGTGTTACTACTGAGGAGGGAAGGCTGGTAAGTGTTACTACTGAGGAGGGAGGGCTGGTAAGTGTTACTACTGAGGAGGGAAGGCTGGTAAGTGTTACTACTGAGGAGGGAGGGCTGGTAAGTGTTACTACTGAGGAGGGCGGGCTGGTAAGTGTTACTACTGAGGAGGGAGGGCTGGTAGTGTTACTACTAAGGAGGGAAGGCTGGTAAGTGTAACTACTAAGGAAGGAGGGCTGGTAAGTGTTACTACTGAGGAGGGAGGGCTGGTATGTGTTACTACTGAGGAGGGAAGGCTGGTAAGTGTTACTACTGAGGAGGGAGGGCTGGTATGTTACTACTGAGGAGGGGGCTGGTAAGTTAAAAACTACTGATGAGGTTAGTCTGGTATATTACTACTGAGGAGGGAATGCTGGTATTTTACTACTGTGGAGGGAAGGCTGGTATGTAACTTCTGAGGAGGGAGGGCTGGAATGTGATACTACTGAGGAGGGAGGGCTGATAAGTGTTACTACTGAGGAAGGAGGGCTGGTATGTGTTACTACTAAGGAGGGAAGGCTGGTTAGAGTAACTACTAAGGAAGGAGGGCTGGTAAGTGCTACTACTGAGGTGGGAAGGCTGGTATGTTACTACTGAGGAGGAAAAGCTGGTATGTTTCTACTGAGGGGGGGAAGACTGTTATGTTAAACTTCTGAGGAAGGAAGGCTGGAATGCTACTACTGGGGAGGGAAAGCTGGAATGTTACTACTAAGGAGGGGGGACTGATATGTTACTACTGATGAGAGAAGGCTGGTATGTTACTACTGAGGAGGGAAGGTTGGTATGTTACTACTGAGAAGGGTAGGCTGGAATGTTACTACTGAGGAGGGAAGGCTGGTATGTAACTTCTGAGGAGGGAGGGCTGGAATGTTACTACTGAGTAGGGAATGCCGGTATGTTACTACTGAGGAGGGAAGACTGGTATGTTAAACTTCTGAGGAAGGAAGGCTGGTATGTTACTATTGATGAGGAAAGGCTGGAATATTACCACTAAGGAGGGAAGGCTGGTATGTTACTACTAAGGAAGGAAGGCTGGAATGCTACTACTGAGGAGCGAAGCCTGGAATGTTACTACTGGGGAGGGAAAGCTGGAATGTTACTATTAAGGAGGGAAGGCTGGAATGTTACTACTGAGTAGGGAATGCCGGTATGTTACTACTGAGGAGGGAAGACTGGTATGTTACTACTGAGGAGGGGAGGCTCGTATATTACTACTGAGGAGGGGAGGTTGGTATGTTTCTACTGAGGAGGGGATGCTAGTATGTTACTACTGAGGAGGGGAGGCTGGTATGTTACTACGTACTGAGGAGGGGAGGTTGGTATGTTACTACTGAGGAGGGAAGGCTGGTATAATACTACTGAGGAGTGGAGGCTGGTATGTAACTACTGAGGAGGGAAGACTGGTATGTTACTACTGAGGAGGGGAGGTTGGTATGTTACTATTGAGGAGGGAAGGCTGGTATGTTACTACTGAGGAGGGAGGGCTGGTACGTTACTACTGAGGAGGGGAGGCAGGTATGTTACTACTGAGGAGTGAAGGCTGGTAAGTGTTACTACTGAGGAGAGGAGGCTGGGATGTTACTACTGAGGAGGGAAGGCTGGTAAGGGTTACTACTGAGGAGGGGAGGCTCGTATATTACTCCTGAGGAGGGGAGGTTGGTATGTTACTACTGAGGAGGGGATGCTAGTATGTTACTACTTAGGAGGGGAGGCTGGTATGTTACTTCTGAGGAGGGGGGGCTGGGATGTTACTACTGAGGAGGGGAGGCTCGTATATTACTTCTGAGGAGGGGAGGTTGGTATGTTACTATTGAGGAGGGAAGGCTGGTATAATACTACTGAGGAGTGGGGGCTGGTATGTAACTACTGAGGAGGGAAGGCTGGTGAGTGTTACTACTGAGGAGGGAGGGCTGGAATGTTACTACGTATGTTACTACGTACTGAGGAGGGGAGGCTTGTATGTTACTACTGAGGAGGGGAGGCTCGCATATTACTACTGAGGAGGGGAGGCTGGCATGTTACTACTGAGGGGGGGAGGGTGGTATGTTTCTACTGAGGAGGGAAGGCTGGTATAATACTACTGAGGAGTGGGGGCTGGTATGTAACTACTGAGGAGGGAAGGCTGGTAAGTGTAACTACTAAGGAAGGAGGGCTGGTAAGTGTTACTACTGAGGCGGGAAGGCTGGTATGTTACTACGTGCTGAGGAGAGGAGACCGGTATGTTACTACGTGCTGAGGAGAGAAGGCTTGTATGTTACTACGTGCTGAGGAGAGAAGGCTTGTATGTTACTACGTGCTGAGGAGGGGAGGCTGGTATGTTGCTTCTGAGGAGGGGGGAGAGAAGGCTGGAATGTTACTACTGAGAAGGGAATGCCGGTATGTTACTACTGGGGAGGGAAGGCTGGAATGTTACTACTTTACTACTGAGTAGGGAATGCCGGTATGTTACTACTGAGGAGGGACGGCAGGTATGTTACTACTGAGGAGTGAAGGCTGGTAAGTGTTACTTCTGAGGAGGGAGGGCTGGTAAGTGTTACTACACTACTGAAGCGGGAGGGCTTGTAAGTGTTACTTCTGAGGAGGGAAGGATGGTAAGAGTTCATACCGAGGAGGGGAGGCTGGTAAGTGTTACTACTGAGGAGGAAAGGCTGGTTAGTGTTACTACTGAGGAAGGAGGGCTGGTAAGTGTTACTACACTACTGAAGCGGGAGGGCTTGTAAGTGTTACTTCTGAGGAGGGAAGGATGGTAAGAGTTCATACCGAGGAGGGGAGGCTGGTAAGTGTTACTACTGAGGCGGGAAGGCTGGTATGTTACTACGGACTGAGGAAGGCTGGAATGTTATTACTGAGGAGGGGAGGGTGGTATGTTACTACGTATTGAGGAGGGGAGGCTTGTATGTTACTACTGAGGAGGGGAGGCTCGTATATTACTCCTGAGGAGGGGAGGTTGGTATGTTACTATTGAGGAGGGAAGGCTGGAATGTTACTACTGAGAAGGGAAGGCCGGTATGTTACTACGTACTGAGGTGGGGAGGCTGGTATATGTTACTACGTACTGAGGAAGGGAGGCTGGAATGTTATTACTGAGGAGGAGAGGCTGGGATGTTACTACGTACTGAGGAAGGGAGGCTGGAATGTTATTACTGAGGGGGGGAGGGTGGTATGTTTCTACTGAGGAGGGAAGGCTGGTAAGTGTTACTACTGAGGCGGGAAGGCTGGTATGTTACTACGTGCTGAGGAGGGGAGACCGGGATGTTACTACGTGCTGAGGAGGGGAGACCGGGATGTTACTACGTGCTGAGGAGGGAAGGCTGGTATGTAACTTCTGAGGAGGGAGGGCTGGAATGTTACTACGTATGTTACTACGTACTGAGGAGGGTATTGGTATGTTACTACTGAGGAGGGGATGCTGGTATGTTACTACTGAAGAGGGGATGCTGGTATGTTACTATTGAGGGGAGGAGGCTGGTATGCTACTACTGAGGAGGGGATGCTGGTATGTTACTACGTGTTGAGGAGGGAAGGCTGGTATGTTTCTACTGAGGAGGGTAGGCTGGAATGTTACTACTGAGGAGGGGGACTGATATGTTACTACTGATGAGGGAAGGCGGGTATGTTACTCCTGAGGAGGGAATGCTGGTATTTTACTACTGCGTAGGGAAGGCTGGGATGTTACTACTGAGAAGGGTAGGCTGGAATGTTACTACTGAGGAGGGGGACTGATATGTTACTACTGAGGAGGGAAGGCTGGTAAGGGTTACTACTGAGGAGGGGAGGCTGGTATGTTGCTTCTGAGGAGGGGGGAGAGAAGGCTGGAATGTTACTACTGAGAAGGGAAGGCCGGTATGTTACTACGTACTGAGGTGGGGAGTCTGGTATGTTACTACGTACTGAGGTGGGGAGGCTGGTATGTTACTACGTACTGTGGAAGGAAGGCTGGAATGTTATTACTGAGGGGGGGAGGGTGGTATGTTTCTACTGAGGAGGGAAGGCTGGTAAGTTAAACTAATGATGAGGGAAGGAGGGTATGTTATAACTGAGGAGGGGGCTGGTAAGTTAAAAACTACTGATGAGGGAGGGCTGGTATGTGTTACTACTGAGGAGGGAAGGCTGGTAAGGGTTACTACTGAGGAGGGGAGGCTTGTATGTTACTACTGAGGAGGGAGGGCAGGTAAGTGTTACTACTGAGGAGGAAAGGCTGGTTAGTGTTACTACTGAGGAAGGAGGGCTGGTAAGTGTTACTACTGAGGAGTGAAGGCTGGTAAGTGTTACTTCTGAGGAGGGAGGGCTGGTAAGTGTTACTACTGAGGAGGAAAGGCTGGTTAGTGTTACTACTGAGGAAGGAGGGCTGGTAAGTGTTACTACTAAGGGGCTGGCAAGTGTTACTACTGAGGAGGGAAGGCTGGTATGTTACTACGTACTGAGGAGGGTATTGGTATGTTACTACTGAGGAGGGGAGGCTGGTATGTTACTTCTGAGGAGGGGGGTTTGTATGTTACTTCTGAGGATCGGAGGCTGGCATGTTATTACGTACTTAGGAGGTAAATGTCGGGGAGTTTTGGGTATTACATGTAGGACAAGGTAAATCAAATGTAAGTAGTTCTCGAAGTTTTTATTACGATAATAAACGAATTTAATCTTCATGGATTTATATAGATGAATTAAATGTGATATTTCTTTATAAGTTAAAAGTATAGGCCTTAAGCTTATAGCGACTGTACAAAATTCAGCCTTATAAGAATACAGATGGTGCTCGGCTAGACCTGGTCACGATAACACGTACGCCATCGCCATACGTACCGATAGACCGTCAAAATGTTACTCTAACGACCAACACCATCTTACCGATAAAAGAAAACACGGAGTTAGGGCTGTTATATAAGCGCTGTTATTTTCATCGTCGAAATGAGTTTTGCATTCCTGACATTGTATTTCAGGATTCTCAGTGAAAATATCGTTTTTGTAATAACTCACACAGTCAAATTAGCTTTGAATTAGACTTGGATTGCGTTATTTTTAGAATGGCAGTTGTAGAAATTGGCATTTATATATATCGCTCAACTTTGACTTAATTGGGTTATTTTTAGAATGGCAGTTGTAGAAATCGGCATTTATATATATCGCTCAACTTTCACTTAAAATAGCTCCACTAAAATCAGCCCTGCTGGCCTATGATACAGATTACTAAGTTTCATAATCTTTATGTGGGTGAAAGCATCTTTCTTAAGTCACCAATACACCATATTGCGATTATCACTACATCAATAAAGTACGATAATCCTTCAAAATACAATTAAACAAGCCATGCCATGTTGATGGGGTTTTCCTAAAGCATTTTTATACAATTTTTTTTGCCAAACTGTATGGAAGTTAGGTTGACTACAACTGAAATCGTTATAGGTATAGAACTTCTAAAATGTCTTGGATTTCATTATTACAATTCCTGGTCGCAAGGGGCGACTGGAAACGCTTTTCTCCCAAGTTGGATTTCTTTTTCCCAATCTCTTTATGTTAATCTATAAGATTGATTGATTGATTGATAGGTTTTACGTCCGCTTCACTACCGGATGTATCGGTTATCCAGCAGACGTATTTTGAAGCATATATATATACCGACCTTAATTGGTAATCTCGACATTATACATACCCTCAGCAAAATGTTATTGAAAATACGCAAATTGAAGATGTAATATGCATAAACATTTAAAATGTATGCATATCTTCACGATAGTGTTTGAAAAATAAGTACTTATTAACGATGACGGCATTAAATATCACATACTTGAGCTTATTGAGTGTTCATATTTTGAGATGGTCCCTTACCTCCATTCTCAAAAGCGTTTCTATGATCAAGATCGGTTTTAAATTAGTAACAGGAAGTAGCTGTACCTTGTTTATTTTTGGTAGGGGTTTATAATCTAACAATGGCGTTTGTGTTTGCTAGACCCGGTTCGGCTAGCTCGGCGTCAGACAGGTAAGCAAGCCAAAACTACATTTAACCGCTGAACACAAACAATTGCAATGTATGGTTTTTGTCCTAATGAGTCGCAATCGGTGCCATGTGGTTGGAAAAACACCAAGGCTGTACTGTAACGGTTTCCCGACATTTTTTTGCTCAATATGTCTGAGGTTGATACTAAAACACGTGTTGTTTATTGAATGTTGTGATCTGATCGAACAATCGCTTCATTAATTCTTTGTTTTGATATTGCAAAACGATGAATTTACGAAAAGAAAAGGGTTGCTTCACAACTTCACACATTCGACGAATGACAATATATTACTCCACGTGTAGGTGTAACTAATTTTATAATCCCATGGCGTGTTTTGCAGGCCGGGAACAGATACACGTGTATGTCAGTATTTGCTCACACTGCACTTTTGCCTTCGCTTATATCGTTTCTATCCTGGTAAAATAACACTTTTAAAAGCCCAGCTATCTATGTTTGTAATTAAATTACGATATTATTTGTTCAGTCCTTTTGGACCTGTGCCAATTATTATTTTAAATTGTTGAAAGTTTTTTTTTTTAAATGATCGTTGTTTACACGGTATTTTAACTCTGAATTCACATTGCCTAATCCTTGCAATTTAAGTAACAAGAACATAGCATATATATCTCTAGAATGAGTTAATTTAAAGACTTGGCTATATATATATAGCCTATACCGGGGTATACATAAGTGCTACCAGTTTTTATATAATCAGCTGTTTCATTTCTGAATAATATTAGCTGTAGATTGTCATTCCCAATTTCTGTACAGGTTTTACCGATATACAGTTTATAATTAGAAACCTGCATTGGATGATCATGAGCATGATAGATTTTAACGTCGCTGCCTGTTGACATCACGGTACATGTATACTGCATCAAATAATACATATTACAGAGCTTGCTGATGATGGAATTCAATACCTGTCCAAATTTGAAATATAATAACATATTCCAGATGATTATTTTAAAGCGTGTAAATACAAAAATTAAATGATCCCCATGCATATATATTTATATATGCTGATCATGACATTCTGCAGACAAGTTTTACCATTTAACAATTTTATGAAGAATGATTTTGATATTAGTCATTACAGAAAAGCATTTTTTGAACCACTTATGATGAAAAATTAAAATAAGACTTTAAAGTTTACCTATATAAATATTCTCGGTTTTTTTCAAATGAACTAGTTATTTTTATAACTGTACATTTTTAGACTTGAAATTGAGGTCAGGATATTCTCCAGATGCATATGTACAGAATTTCAGCTTATTGTCAATACTTTTTGATCAATTAAATAAATAGCTGTCTATACTACCTGATATTTTTTATTAGCCTGCAAAACGAAGCATATAATAGATATTTATATGTGTTATCTTGCATTCGTACGTATGTCCATCTGTCCGTTAAAAGTTTTGTGAACTCAATAAGTTAAGCAGTTTTCACTCGTGAAATGTTATGAACTTTTTCATGAGTACTGTATGGATCGGACCAAGATTTGCATATTGTTAAATCAGGTTTCTGCATCAATTTATACAAGGATTATTAACCTTTGCAACTTACATTTTTCTCTTAGCTAAACACATTCATGTGAGTGCAACGTTAACTAGTCCCACAGTTTATAGTCAAATGTTATGCAATTTGGTATGTCTCTGGGGATTCCTAGCTGGTGCACAGATGCTTTGTCCTCCTTTGCACAGACAGGGTTTTCAGCAGACTCTTGAGACTAGTAAGTTTTTGACTCTCCAAAATAAGTTGCCTCTTGGGTCTGAAAGCACATGACTATTTATATTAACATATGTTTCGACTCTTCAAATTTCAAGGAAAAGGTAATTTGCTAAATGTAATGATAAGGGGGTTATTTTACTGATAGTCCAGACAGACATTACATGCATCAGTTCCATCGTTTTGTTATGGACGTTTATCTATAATGCTCGGCTCATGGAGATATTGTTTCAGGTTGTATAATCGACTACGAAATCAATGATCAATTTTACTGAGAATAATTCTGTGTTCATGTTATTGAGTTTTCAGTAGACTGTACACTTCAACATCGTCACTCATATTCCGTCTTTACGTATTGCAGAGTTATCTTCTCTTGAGAGCAGGTATTGCTTGTTACGCCATTAGTTCGTGTGAGAAAATTACGTCGTTTTCTCAAAAATTGATGACGTTACTCTCACAAACAAATGACGTAACAATCAGTACTGGCTCTCAAGAGAAGATAAATCTGCAATACGCAAAGACGGACTACATTCACTTTCAAGTCTTCTCATGACTACTCATATTTATGAGGACTATAAAATCACAGATTCAGGGTTTTAAGGGAGGTAATTATTCTTCGAACTCCAGTCTCATCTTTTATTAAGGTAAGCATCCTGCAACAACATGCATCCAGAGGGTTCACAATATATTTCTTTAAATGATTATTAATTAATACTTCTTCATTTAGCATTAAGGATGAAAATTTAAATGGGCCAAATAGTAAGTTAGAAGTCAAATTCGATTCAAATCCAATGATTTCACTAGAAAGTGGACTTCATTTTATCTACCGTATCCAATTTTTTATACGCCCATCAAATTTAACGGAAGTATTATGTTATGGGGTTGTCCGTCCGTCCGGCATAAACTTTTGTTTGTCCAGCAATCTCCTCATACATTTTTCGACCGATCTCTTTGAAACTTGGTATACATTATAATCATGATAGGAAATTGTGTCTCCCTTAAAAGAATTTTGATTAAGCGATTGTTGCAAAAGTTATTACCCTTTGTTCATTTCAGTATTTGATTTTTTGTCCGGAGATTTTCTTCTACATTTTTTAGAGCATGTCACCTATAACCACTCTTAGAATGATGCAGATCTTATTTCAATGTAAGAAAGTATATAACACTATATGGCATTCGACGGGCGTACATTGTTCCGCACCGCGGTACTCTTGTTATTTCATCAATTCAATTCTATTTAAATGAACTTGAGATGGAGGTAACATTTTATCAAGTTTATTTAATGGAAGATAAACATGGGGAAGTTCTACGAGGTGGACTTAAGCACCGATCACGACACCATGGAAAATGTTGAACGACAAACATATATGCCTACATTATGTATGTGCCTTTGGTAATGGAATGTTGTATTGTGAACAGTTGCAAAGTCTTCCATCGTTATCATATCAACAGCTTAGAGAAAAGATGATAAATGTTGATGAGTTTATGAACAAGCATATGATTATGAAAACTTCTTTCATGAAATTTTTTATTTCAACATATCTTCCTAAACAAGCTGCCACTCTCAAAAAAAATGTAAATAAAAAAAATATATAAATTCTACAATCTTTTTTTTTCCGGATTTCAAATGATAGCTGCTTTTAGCTGTCTTCCTCAAATAGTTATTAACTTAAATTGTGTTAGAGGCTTTGAATCAATCATCCAAGGTTAAAATGGTCACTTGTATTCCTTTTCAGTGGTAGCGGATCTGGAGAAGACCATGAGGCAGAAGTTCATATAGGAGACTTGGCATCATCTCCACCGAAATCTCCTCTCAAGGCCCCCAAAAGTCCCTGTAAAGCCTCCCTCATTAAGCGCCAGAAGTCGCTGATAGCCGCCAGCTCTAATAAATCTGTCCGTGTGTATCATACTGGAATCAGAACCTTATATACAGCCGGACGACCGCCCTGGTATGATTCTCACGGCTCTCACAAGGCGGCTTTTGTCATTGGTGAGTCTGCATGTTACTAATTTGCATATTTATTATTATAACTGAACAGTGTTCCTAGAGACTGCCAAATGAGGATTTTTCACCCCCAAAGTAGCTGTTTGTACCCCCAGTTTTCAACAATTGCCCTATGTAACAAAGTAACTTGAGGTAAACAAAAATCTTGAAAATGTATCATATATAACCATTTAAGGTTTCATGCTCAAATTTGAGCATGAAACCTTAAACCAAACTTGAGGTTTTTAATTAAGTTGTCTGTGAAGAACATGGAAATTGTCATATACATATATACATAAACTTATGTTGTGAATATTGATTTAGTTTCCATGATCTGTTGAAAAATTGACACATATATATGTGTATGACATGTCATTATTATTTATTGTTTACATTACTGTACAGACAGCGTGGTGGTCGTTGTACGTGACATTGTATAAGTACATGTACCTGTAGGTGTTTGTGGAGGAAGTGCCTCAGGGAAGACCACGGTGGCTAAGAGAATTATTGAGATGCTGGATGTGCCCTGGGTCAGTCTCCTCAGCATGGACTCGTTCTACAAGGTAACTCATCACTACTGCACGCCACACTGATATTTGAGACACATTTACTGGAGTTCTGGCCCCGAGAATCATGAAATAATCTTAAGTCTAAATTTGTCTTAAGTTTAGACTTAGCAAATAACAAATAAAGTCATGAAAAAACCCCGCCTAGCCAATCACAAATAAAGTCATGAAAGGTGACGTCATACATGAATATTAACCATCGAACGGCAGTGCCACTATATAACCCTACAGATTGTTGACGTCATCATTATTATGACGTCATAATTGTTACGTTGGATACCACTGACCCTCCCCGGGCGATGGCTGTTCTGTTTATTGAACATGCATACACGATACATACATTATTTAAATTAAATGCCAATTAATAATAAGTGTAATTGATTTTTTTTATAAGATGAACAGATTCCAAAAACGGTAAATATAAGTATTGAACTGCTTTCAATTGTTATTCATAGCTATATAGGCAATATGAATTCCAACTGGACAATGGCAAATCCAACATGAAGCGCTAGTGCGCTTCATTGAATTTGCCTTTGCCTATGAATGCCAACTGAAAGCAGTTCAATGCTTAATTGGCTATTAAATTATAAGCAAAAGTTTAATTTTAAGATTGTTTCATGATCTCAGGGCCTTTCCTTTCCAGTAGGACTTGTCTACATTTCGAGAACCCACTATAGATCTTATTCATAGGTCTCAATTAGCATCCTGAAAACAATATTCTAAACTTGCTTAAAACATTCTACAGAAACACTTCTACATGTAGCGTATCTGTACATGTCTACCTTCTAAGTCATTTCACAAGATAACTACCTTTTGACTCGTTTTGCATACCTTGTACCTACCATGTCTTTAAATGACTGTAGCTGTTTGTAGGATAATAACTAAAATATAACCAAACAAAACAAACCCAGTACAGACTTACCAGTACCAGTACAGACTTACCAGTACAGACTTGTATTACTAGATACAAAATAACTCAATTTTACATTTCATGGTGTCTATCATGGTAAACACTTTTTTACATATCAAGGGAGTAGAACTTACTGTAGCAAGTTTGTTGATTGATAAAATGGGAATTTTTGATAGATCTTAAAGGATATGATTTTGTTACAATGTTTGTTATTTTTTAGGTTTTGGGCGAGAAGGAGCACAAGTTGGCGGGGGAGAATGAGTATAACTTTGATCATCCTGACGCGTTTGACTTTGACCTCATGATCAAGACGCTGAAGAGACTGAAGGAAGGCAAGAACGTAGAAGTGCCTGTGTACAACTTCATCACCCACGGCCGGGACAAACAAACAGTTAAGTAGCTGCAGGGAGATAGATATTGTACCATTGATTCATTCACCCCTGAAGACTCATTTGAACTCTTCCACCTCAAAGGTTGGAATAGTTCATTATGATATTTCAGGGGTGGATGAGTTAATGATGACATGCATTTAAACATTACATACAAAGTCAGACGTCTTATCTGGCATATGATTATTGTTTCATATGAAATTAAAGCCAGGGAGAGTGAGTATACATATAAACAAGAAGGAGATATTCAAAGTCCTTACAAAAGTTGAGGTTATTTGGCAAGTTACAGTTATGTGATGATGGCTTGGCATCAATGAATGACCCTATGGTGCGATGCCGTCTGCTATAAATAATGCTGTGGAACACATGATTTCCTGTCCATTTTGCAAAGATGATTCATATAGGCAGCTTCTTAAAGTTAAAAGGTCACAAATACAAAATCACAAAAAAATAAATAATAAGCTTTCAGCAATTCCAACCACATTCTCATTTACATCTGAGTAGACTGGAACTTATTCAAGGATACAACACAGTGCAGTGATCATTATGTGACACAACTCGAACCCGCAACCCTTTGGTCATGAGCCCGGCATCCTACCACTAGACTACCTGCAGCTGCCTTTCATGTTTATACTAGATCTTTATAAACTTATTTCAATTGATATATTTTGAGTTGAAATTATTAAAGAGAATACCGGTGTCTGTATATGCCATAATATTTGTTTCATATATGAAATATTGGCTAAAACACTGAGTCAAAGGAAGCCTTGTAGTGCACTACATGTATGGAAGTTTATTATTGCAAAGTGTAAGATGTCATGGAGGAAAAAGATGTTTGTGTATGTGGCTCTAAAATGCATGGGAAAATCAACATGTGATTCTGTGTCTTGTTGTATGTGCCCTGGGTAAGACCACTAATAGTACTGGTGTATTTCTGTTACAGAAAACTATCTATGGTGCCAATGTAGTGATATTTGAGGGGATCATGTCCTTTGTCAACAAGGAGTTGTTGGAGGTTTGTCTTTACATGTTATACTGTCGTTACATGTTATACTGTCGTTACATGTTATACTGTCATTACATGTTATACTGTCATTACATGTTATACTGTCATTACATGTTATACTGTCATTACATTTTATACTGTCGTTACATATGATACTGTCATTACATGTTATACTGTCGTTACATGTTATACTGTCGTTACATGTTATACTGTCATTACATGTTTTACTGTCATTACATGTTAAACTGTCATTACATGTTATACTGTCATTACATGTTATACTGTCGTTACATGTTATACTGTCATTATTATACTGTCATTACATTTTATACTGTCGTTACATATGATACTGTCATTACATGTTATACTGTCGTTACATGGTATACTGTCATTACATGTTATACTGTCGTTACATGGTATACTGTCATTACATGTTATACTGTCGTTACATGGTATACTGTCATTACATGTTATACTGTCGTTACACTGTCATTACATGTTATACTGTCATTACATGTTACACTGTCATTACATGTTACACTGTCATTACATGTTATACTGTCTTTACATGTTATACTGTCATTACATGTTATACTGTCATTTCATGTTATACTGTCATTACATTTTATACTGTCGTTACATATGATACTGTCATTACATGTTATACTGTCGTTACATTTTATACTGTCATTACATGTTATACTGTCATTACATTTTATTCTGTCGTTACATATGATACTGTCATTACATGTTATACTGTCGTTACATGGTATACTGTCATTACATGTTATACTGTCGTTACATTTTATACTGTCATTACATGTTATACTGTCGTTACATTTTATACTGTCATTACATGTTATACTGTCATTACATTTTATTCTGTCGTTACATATGATACTGTCATTACATGTTATACTGTCGTTATATGTTATACTGTCGTTACATGTTATACTGTCATAACATGTTATACTGTCATTACATGTTATACTGTCATTACATTTTATTCTGTCGTTACATATGATACTGTCATTACATGTTATACTGTCGTTATATGTTATACTGTCGTTACATGTTATACTGTCGTTACACGTTATACTGTCATTACATGTTATACTGTCGTTACATGGTATACTGTCATTACATGTTATACTGTCGTTACACGTTATACTGTCATTATTATACTGTCGTTACATGTTATACTGTCATTACGTGTTATACTGTTGTTACATGTTATACTGTCATTACGTGTTATACTGTTGTAACATGTTATACTGTCATTACATGTTATACTGTCATGACATGTTATACTGTTATTACATGTTATACTGTCGTTACATGTTATACTGTCTTTACATGTTATACTGTCATTACATGTTACACTGTCGTTACATGTTATACTGTCATTATTATACTGTCGTTACATGTTATACTGTCATTACGTGTTATACTGTTGTTACATGTTATACTGTCATTACGTGTTATACTGTTGTTACATGTTATACTGTCATTACATGTTATACTGTTGTTACATGTTATACTGTCTTTACATGTAATACTGTCATTACATGTCATTACATGTTATACTGTCGTTACATGTTATACTGTCTTTACGGGTTATACTGTCGTTACATGTTATACTGTCATTATTATACTGTCGTTACATGTTATACTGTCATTACGTGTTATACTGTTGTTACATGTTATACTGTCATTACGTGTTATACTGTTGTTACAAGTTATACTGTCATTACATGTTATACTGTCATTACATTTTATTCTGTCGTTACATATGATACTGTCATTACATGTTATACTGTCGTTACATTTTATACTGTCATTACATGTTATACTGTCATTACATGTTATACTGTCATGACATGTTATACTGTCGTTACATGTTATACTGTCACATGAGGTATATTAATAATTGTACATGTACCAATACAATGGATCGTGCTTATTTTCTGCTGACAATGTTACCACACAGTCGACAGAGTATCCTATTTTAGTGTGTTTTATGTATATATATGATATATAAATAACATGTCATTAGCACTTTCATCTCATCAAGGAGATTCTTCAGACTGTTTAGTCTGTTATAAAGATGTTGTTTTTTGTCATCTTTAAGACATTTTTAAACACAGATTGATTTAAAAAAAGCGAAATTTATTCTGTTTGACTTTCGAAATAAGGAAATGATATCAATGATATTGACTTGTAAATTTACAGTTGATGCACATGAGAATTTTTGTGGACACGGACTCTGATATCAGACTAGCACGAAGGTTAAAGAGAGACATTGCAGAGCGGGGCAGAGAATTGGAGGGAGTGTTAAAACAGTACAATAAATTTGTAAAACCAGCCTTTGAACATTACATTGAACCATCGATGACACATGCTGACATCATTGTTCCTCGAGGTGAGTGTTTAACATGAATAATACAACCTTAGACATAAAAGACCGGGGAGGTTTAACCCATATAATATCTATAACTACCTAATAGATAAAGTTGTAAATCACAATAACATGTAAGTACTAAAATAAATAACACAAGATACTTGTCTTCCCTGTTCCTTTATTGTCTCACACTACTGGTAAAATTGTCTCCCCTTCCTTTAGATTGTCTCCCCCTACATGTAAAATCTCGGCCATTTCAGGAGGAGAAAATAAAGTTGCTGTCAGTTTGATTGTCATGCACGTTCATACACAACTCCAAAAGGTGAGCAAATGTTTCTTCAAATAAGGATATAATTATTATACATGAAAATAGAAGTACTACTACATAATCTATGTGGTCATCCCAAAAATGACAAAAGGACCTGAAGAGATATTGTTTGGAAAACATTTGAATGAAATCAATCTTGCTGACATTGAATTATAACAACATTTGTAAGTTTTTCAAAAGGCTGTTCAGTGGAACTGTAAATGGTATTGGTTGTTCTACGTTTACTTTTCTACACAGAGAGGATTCAAACTGAGGTCCAAGCTAGCTCTCTCAGCCAACAATGGAACAAAGATGCCAGATTCCCTGTATGTACTGGAGAAAACTCCACAGGTACAGGGGCTTCATACATTTATAAGGTGAGTCAAAAGGGCTTCATACATTTATTAATTGAGTCACAGAGACTCATACATTTATAAGGCGAGTCACTGGGACTCCATAGATTTATAAGGCGAGTCACTGGGACTCCATACATTTATAAGGCGAGTCAGGGGGACTCCATACATTTATAAGGCGAGTCACTGGGACTCCATAGATTTATAAGGTGAGTCACTTGGACTCCGAACATTTATAAAGCGAGTCACATGTGCTTCATACATTTTTAAGTTGAGTCAAAAGGGTTCCACACATTTCTAAGGCATGTCACTGGGCCTTGTACATTTATAAGGTGAGTCAAAGGGGCTACATGAATTTATAAGGTTAGTCAAAAGGTTTCCATACATTTATAAGGTGGGTCACAGGAGCTCAATAGATTTACAAGATGAGTCATAGGGGGCTCCATACATTTATAAGTTGAGACACACAGACTCAATACATTGATAAGGTGAGAAAGTAAGTTTTAAAATAACTATTATTTTTACGATTATTTTCTCAGAAAGTTACTTTTGTTGTGTGATGAACATAATCAAATCTTTCATTTGTTGATAGAAACCGAGAAACTTCAAGAGATGAGTTTATATTCTACTCGAAGAGACTGATGAGGTTGCTGTTTGAGTATGCTATGTCCATGCTGCCTTTCAAGGTAGGGTCTGCTACTAGTGACTGACTAAATGATTACATTGTAACATGGTATATGTCTCAGTTGTTCATAACCGATTAGCTGGGGGACAACGTTACACCGAACTCTATATAAAATATGTTTATGTATTGGATACTCAAAGCTAGCTCCAAACTTTAATCCAGTATATTTTATGTATTTGATACTCAAAGTTAGCTCCAAACTTTAATCCAGTATATTTTATGTATTGATACTCAAAGCTAGCTCCAAACATCAATATATTGTGTATGTTTATGTATTAATATTCATATCTAATTTCAAACTTCAATATAGTATATGTTTATGTATTAATATTCAAAACTAACTCCAAACTTCAGTATAATAATGTTTAAGTATATCTTCATATATAGAAATTCTAAATGATGATCCAATGTGGACAGGAAAAGCTGAAATTTGTAAGGTTTTGAAATATTTCTAAACCGCCCCCCACTTTTTTTAAGTTAATATCATTAACTACTTTTGTAGTCGGTGAAGGTTGAGACTCCCCAGAGTGTACTCTACGATGGAAAAAGACTCAACGCCACGAAGGTAACATATTAAACATTCACCTTTGAAGATCTATTTAAAAGATCCTGTTAACTTGATGTTTTCAATTAAGTGTCCCGTTTTTTATCTGAAATTTTTCTTTTCAAATTGTGAGATTCAAGGTACAATGATAAAGTTTAAATCTGTACGTGTTTCTCCTTTTAGTGTAAACACAAGTGTTTTTTAGAGTTTCTTGTTTACTCTAGCGCATAAGATATTCATTAATTATAATCAGAACAAAAATTGTGGGAATTCCTGTATTAGTGATACACTTATAAGGATACAGTAGCTGTTTCTGATGCTGTTTACTCTATAGGAATAGGAATTAAACACATATATCATCTTTTCAAAGAAACAGAGTTGTCTATGTATAATTACATTATCTTTGTTGGAATGAATTTATATTCGTCCAAAGTCCAAGGGCCCTACAAACAACCCTTCTAGCATTTAAACTTTTAAGAAATGATAGAATTGTCTGCCTTTAAGCTTAGAGGCGTTTATTTGTAATGTCCAGTAAACTCCATCAACTTGATCATTATTCCAGATGATACATGTACTCTGTACATGATTTTTTGCATTTTATTTCAAATTAGATTTTATGTCTGCTTTAATCATTTAAAATATCTTCCTCAACCGAAAATATGTTGTTGTGAGAACGGCTTTTCCCTTGACTCTGTGTTGACCAATATCTCATTTTCATGTAGAAAAACGTTGACAAAATGGTAAGCATCGTCTGGTAACCAATGTGTTCTGGACCTTAACCAGCTTGTCACCGGTTCCCTGGCGATTGTCTCCCTTGATCCATCCTTTGAATTGTACTTGATACAACATGTTTGATATAACGGTCAAAAAAAGTTTAGGTTTATTTTCATAACTTTAATTATTGTTCTGGGCTACTTAATTCATTCACCCCTGAAATTTCACAATGAACTATTCCAACCTTTGAATTGGAAGATTTCAAATGTGTCTTCAGGGGTGAATGAGTTATCAGGGGTAAATGAGTTAACTATACATCTCTATAGGAACGATCAGCAAAGTATTGCAATGTTTTGCATGCAAAATTATGGAACTTTATTTTGTGTTTCAAGGAAGTAATGTTTGTAGGGTTATTTTTAATGACATTTAATTTGACTTAATGACACTAAATTTAATCACAGCTTTCTGGTAAGGGGTTAGTATCTTTAACACCAGACTTGAACAGAATGTGTAACACTATCATAAATTCATTGTAACAACACTACAGTAAATATATATCTGCTCTGAAATTACATTTAGATGAAGATGTCTAACGCATTATTTTCTGGTAAAAAAATCTTGATGAATTAAGCAAAACAGATAATTTCTAATACTAAGAAATTTGCCAGTGGAGTGTTGTACAACATGCCCTGTCTCTAAATGAAGATTTTACCTAAGGATTGGTTGTAACTTGTTTTTGATGATGCTTGTATTGAAACCCTTCCTAGTTCAGGCTGTTTCTATTTGTGTTTTGTATTGTAGATGTGTAACGATTCTCCAATTGGAGGCAAAGAGACTGAGGTTACTTTAAAAGTATTTTTTTGCTTTATCACCCGTTTACATGTACATACTACACATATTACCTGACTAACTCTGCCGTTAGTATGACCATCTGACATCTGCTATCTTGTTGTTGCAGCAGCTCTCTGACCCCAAGGCCAGCATATGTACATAGCTATGCTTGTAAACATCCGGCCGTCTCTCAGTCCTTTCTCACTGTGTTGTAGTACACACCTACTGGACACCTCCATACATAGCCTTCACTGGACATAGAACAAAAGTGCATCAATAGAAGAATAGGGGCAATCCTCGACACTCCAGGGGCTACACTCACTTGCATTCTCTGCAGATGGAGCGTAACCCCTGGAGTATCGATGACGAATTTAAGACCAAAAAATTCTAAAATACATGTAAGATCATTTTTCAATATATCACATATTAAATGCATCACTGTATATGTTCAGTGCTTTTAGAACTAAAAGAAATGTACGTACATAATATATAATTGATCATAACTGGTATTTTGTCCTGTCCCCAACCCCATTATAACACAACTGTCAAACTGGTGTTGAGTCTTGAGTTCCATCTCGAACTGTAATTTCTATCATGGCAGCTGTTCTTTGCTAAATTAATTTCAGAGTTGCAACATCACTATATTTTATACATGGCATCATTAAAAAAAAACCAAAAAAAACATTGTTTTGGTGCATAATGATGTCAGTAATGTATCCATGTAAATTTAAACCTGAAGTCTTGATCAACAATTTCATGAGTCATGAAGATATTTTTCAAACAACGTAGGTAAAAAAATTCAATGATTTTGTACTAGCAAAATGAACACATATTTTTACTAGAAACAATTTGAAGGATCATTAAAGATTAGATTTTTTTTGGTTTAATGTGATAATACTGTTGCTGGAGTTACCAGTGAAGGGTATATATAAGGTGGTGTGTTATTTAGGATGTGTTGTTGATGTGTTTAGATTTGATAGATGACCACCACAAGTCCAGATAGACAAACATACCCCAACCCACACACACACACGCACAAATACAGACGAACATATACACCCCACCTCTCACCCACCCACGTGCACTCACATACAGACATACACACAACACACATTCACAGCCAATTGTGCTTCACACACAACACACATTCACAGCCACACTCATTTGGGGGTTAATATCCTTTAAGATCTAAAACTCCCTATATTTTCTGAACCCTACTAGTCTTTAAGCAACACCAGAGTGACCAGTGGTCATTTCTGTGTAAATGCTGTCTCTCTATATACAGTGCATGCTTTGAATTCTGTTCTGTTCCTGTTTTTGTTGTGTTTAATAAGAATTGATCCACGCCTTGCAGCGATGCTGCTTCAGACTTGTGTTACGGACCAGATCTATTCTATACTGCTGAAGGATTTGATAGAAACGTTGCTAGATATTTTGTAGATGACCTCATACTAGTTACCTCTACATACATGTATAACACTGTAGCCTTGTTAGACCTACTGAACGAGTGATCCAAATTTTATTTTGAGAGTCTGTTTATTATAAGGTCCTGGTAAGATTCCAAGGTATGAACTTCGTTGCGGGCTTTCTGACATCAAACTGCATTTTAGAAACAGATACAGGAACTTAATATTTCAAGACATGTGCTTTTCTAATACATGTACTTGATACATCACCTGAATCGCTAAACCTAAAAGCAAAACAAGCGTATCTGTGACATTAATATATTTAACTCGATCATTCACCCCTGAAGACACATTTGAACCCTTCCATTATAAAGGTTGGAATAGTTTATTATGAAACTTCAGGGGTAAATGAGTTAACTCTCTGTTTTTATCTTCTCATACATCAGCTTGTAAAAGAAATTCTCTTGCAGTAATCACCTTATTTAATAGTTTTTCATTGTTTAAAGAGAAAGAGGTCAAGCGGAAGTGTCTGGGACAAAGGGGTAAACACAGCATGGTACCAACATGTATCCAACACATACCTCAACTGTTATTATACTTTCTGTTTCCTTTTGTTTATCCCCTCATAAGAGATTTGTAGGGAGATCAAATTTCTGTCCATTTGTATGTTTTTTACTGGTTTCAACTTCCATGATAGACTGTACTATGGTAAAACGAATATCTTTTCAATCTCATTCAAAATTGGCCTTGGCCACTGCAGCCCCCAAGGTCATAGGTCAAATGTCAAGGTCAAATGTTAAGTTATGCATGTAGTTTCTGGTGGGCATACCTTGTTATCACTGTAGCCAAGCAATTCATGATCAAACTTCATACAATGGCCAAGTTTGAGAATATCTGATTCTCGATCATATACCAAGTCAGGTATGTGTTTTACAAGTTCACTCAGGGCTAGACAATAAGGGTAGCCTGCTGCTAGTCTGAGACTAATGAAATCAGTGCACGCGTACGTTCAAAGTAAAAAGCTCATATACAAGATATTTCACGAACCTCTCATCTGATTCAGCATATGTTTACAACATAGAATGGTGAAAGTAAGTTTTAAACCTGATTTTGGTGGTTATACATGTAGGTAACTTTAGGCACGTTGTTTTATTCATTGCCGAACAGATATTGATCAGACTTCACACACCAGTCAAATTTGAGAACAATGTTTGTGCTTCAGGGTGTTATAGTAAAAAAAACCTGTGTTATACATATATTGACAAAGTTAGAGAATCAA
Source organism: Mizuhopecten yessoensis (assembly GCF_002113885.1). Lineage (NCBI taxonomy): Eukaryota > Metazoa > Mollusca > Bivalvia > Pectinida > Pectinidae > Mizuhopecten > Mizuhopecten yessoensis. The sequence goes on along the minus strand of NW_018403543.1, from coordinate 605,728 downwards.
GTAGCTGGAGTGAATGGTACCTAGACACTTTTGACAAAGATTGCTATATGTATTCTCTCAAACAGACTGTTATGCACGTGAGGGGATTTGTATTTTTTGCGATCCCTTTTTATAATTTCTGATTTTTTTTTTCATTTTTCTTCCAAAGCATATCTTTCATCAAGTCATTCACCTCGAGCTACATATCCCTAAACAAGGGGAACAACCCATCCCTTAAATATAACAGACACATCATTAGACATGTACAATGTTTGATATGATTGATTTCATTTTCAATCTCGGATTTATTTCAGGATTTAATATAATTGTTTGCTTATTATCCTCTACACAAAAGTTAAAAATATATATGATTTTAATAATTTTTCATGTTTTATTTTCATTTTACCACTTACTATTAAAATAAAATTTTGTATCTGTAACGAGCACACACCCCTTAACACATTTCCCAACATTAAAGCTGCTAATCATGAGAAGCCGTTTTTTTCATTTGCGCTGGTAACCCTTCACTAGCACAGAGCTGTCAGCATTCAGCGAATGAAATTATGTCAAAACAGGTAGATATGGGATGATCAGTGCTATATTGGGTCAATGATAATCTCTGAATGCTTGTCCACTCTGTTTGAATCACTTGCACATTTTTGTCATGTGTAAGTCTTGCACATTCCAGCTTAAGTCAAGTGGATTGAAGTATTTCAATTAAAAAAATAACCAGTTTCTTGTAGAAGTGCTAGATTAGTATGAGGTAAAAGTAACATCTTTGGAAGCCTAGAAATGAGGGATCCAACAAAAGGAATGGAAAGGAAATATTGTACATAATTCAAAACAGTTTTGTATTAAATCCAACATGGTCTAGTATTACAATGTTACACTGTATGTGTTCTAGCAGTGTCAATGTTTCAGTACATGTATTACAATGTTACACTGTATGTGTTCTAGCAGTGTCAGTGTTTTAGTACATGTATTACAATGTTACACTGTATGTGTTCTAGCAGTGTC